>NW_019396819.1:0-20084 GCF_000591075.1 Eurytemora carolleeae | reverse complement strand
AGGGGGGAGAGGGGGATGAGAAATCTTTAATGGGTTTTCATTAAATTTTGTTGTCGAGTTTTGAAAAGTGATGATGATCCTGTGTGAGATTGATTCCTGGCTCCTGGAGGCCATGGATCACAATTTGAATTTTTGGCAGGTCTGATTGACGGGGCCTATCATTATCAGTGGGATAAATACCGCAGAATTAGAGCAAGAAATATGAAAATTCTTCTCCGATGCAAATATCTCGTGATTCAACCAATGGTCAGTCTCATGATTGGTTTTTAATCACCCCCCAGAGGCTGGATTTTTACTGGTGACCAAACCAATTGGTTTTCCAAGCCGGGGCCAATTTTCAAGCCGATACAGGCCGGTAGAGATAAACTTTTTTATTAATAATTTATGCTGAATATGCATGGATGGAGGGCATGAGAACATTTTACAAATTGGACCCAATCATAAACCAATTTTTCTAAAAAACATTCAGTGATTGATTGAATATAATTCAGTCGGCTTCCTTCCTTCCTTCCTTCCTTCCTTCCTTCCTTCCTTCCTTCCTTCCTTCCTCGCTGAGTAGTATGGCTAAAATGGTGAACGCCAAACACCTTCTCTGTTCTATTCTAAAACTATCATGGCTATCCCTCTAAACCCTTCTCCTCCCCTTTCTATCTCTACCCCCCCCCCCCTCCACCATGGTAAAATGAGTATAATGTAAGTATATTAGGAACAAATTTACTGGGGGTTGGATTATGCAAAACGATTAGGAAAAGGGGGGGGATAAAAAATAATAAGGAGGGGAATTATGGAAATTAAAGGGGAATGTAACTGAAAAGTTATTATGGAAAAAAATAAAAGAAGAATGAAAATTCTTTTAAGAGTATTAAAATAAATGTTTTTAGCAAATAAATTGAGGATTTTTTATTTTGATGCCCTCTGTGTGATATCCATATTTAAATATATTATTTAAATCCAGTGAATAGATATCATTTCATTGTTATCTGTAACATTATGTAAAAGCATTAAACATAAGTACATTATATATCTTCAAGCATGTAAATTCGAGATAAACTTTATATCTATCTATTAATCTATCTATCTATCTATCTATCTATCTATATATCTATCTATCTATCTATCTATCTATCTATCTATCTATCTATCTATCTATCTATCTATCTATCTATCTATCTATCTATCTATCTATCTATCTATCTATCTATCTATCTATCTATCTATCTATCTATCTATCTATCNGCAAGTTGTACAGTATACAGACTATATAGACGGTAAACCGGGACGGTACACCAAGTAAATCATTCCTGCAAGTTGTACAGTATACAGACTATATAGACGGTAAACTGGGACGGTACACCAGGTAAATCATTCCCGCAAGTTGTACAGTATACAGACTATATAGACGGTAAACTGGGACGGTACACCAGGTAAATCATTCCCGCAAGTTGTACAGTATACAGACAATATAGACGGTAAACTGCGACGGTACACCAGGTAAATCATTCCTGCAAGTTGTACAGTATACAGACTATATAGACGGTAAACAGGGACGGTACACCAGGTGAATCATTCCTGCAAGTTGTACAGTATACAGACTATATAGACGGTAAACTGGGACGGTACACCAGGTGAATCATTCCTGCAAGTTGTACAGTATGCAGACTATATAGATGGCAAACTGGGACGGTACACCAAATTAATCATCCCCATTTAGTGAGATATATAAATGCGATTGTGATCATCTTAGGGGATAGTTAAATAAATTTTAACTCTTTGTTTTTATTCCTCTCTGGACCCAACCTACCCTGTGACAAATGAAAAGGATTGTCTAGTACTACCACTGCTCTACAGGGTTTCAGTTCAAAGAAACTTGTTGCTGTTCACTAATAATCTTTGACACTTGTTGTATTTTCATTTCAAAAAGAAAAAAAACATGCTCACTCAGAAAAAAAGTTTAAAGAGGTTTTTTTAATAAAAACTTTGAAAGTGTAGAGGGGGGGGGCAATTTCCCCTTTCAAAAACCAACCCTGGTCATCATGGTTTTTTTCATATGTTGTGGAATGTCGGTTTGTCTGTGCGTACTACACAACAAGAATACGCCAGGAATGCGTCAAATCATTCGTCCCATTGACACCCAAAACAGGGATAGACAAGGTGTCCTTTTTTATGAAAAACCTTGTCAACAATTTTGAAATTTCGAGAAAAGATAATTTTTTCCATAAAGTTTTTTGTTTTTAGTCTGATTTGCCCTAGATTTTGATATTTATTTACGGATTGGTTTAAAGAAATGTCATCATCAGGTTTTTCTAGTGATTTGTAAATTCTTTACTTTTAACCATGACAAATTAGAACTCTTTTAACAATCAAATAATCAAACTTCTCAGTGACAAAGACTGCCCTTTGTTTACCAATTTAAATGATTTAAAAGGAATAGAGTCTTTGTCATAAATTCAAATTTTCTAATCCCTACATATTTGCAAGCTATTGGTATTAAACTTTTATATTTCAAATTTTATCTAAATAAACTCATAGTTGTAAGAAACATAAAATAAAAATTATAGGTTAATAACAAATTTTTATTTATTCTGTGCCTTCTTTCCCTTTTTTGCTCCCTTTCTTTAGATCGTTTATAATAATTTTAACTTTAAAAGGCAATACCCCCCCTCCCCTCCCCCTCCCCTCACCTTACCCCTGATTATTCTACTTGCAAAAGCAGATCATTTAAATTCTATGTGCCTAGAACCCCCCCATATTCAAAGAAACTCAAAATTACGCTTTTTAACCTTGGCATCATCCACACTCCGTCCTACTCCCACCAAATATTAACAGTTTATCTAGAAATTGCAATTTTCAAGTTTGTATCTTCTAAACTGTTTATTCAGGACGCAGTATGCTCCTTACACCAAAAAGATTCCCCTCAAGCTATAAATTTGTACTGCATCTAGGTTGGCCAAGGAAGTTTGATAGACAGCTTAAAAAATTTTACATTGCCCGCAAAGCACCTGGAACCCCCCCCCCTTTCTGGCATTTTTATGACATAAACCTAAAAAGGACCGAGAGTAGCGTTCCATGAACGAACTGACGTTTCAGAAATTTCCTTAAACGAACGGAAGAAACGATTATGATAAACGAACTGAAAACTATAAAAATCGAACTGAAAACTATGAATAACGAACTGAAAACTATAAAAAACGAACTGAAAACTATAAATAACGAACTGAAAACTATGAATAACGAACTGAAAACTATGAATAAACAACTGAAAACTATAAAAAAAACGAACTGAAAACTATAAATAACGAACTGAAAACCATAAATAACGAGCTGAAAACTTTGAAAAAAGAACTGAAAACTATAAAAAACGATCTGAAACTAAAAAGAACGAACTGAAAGTATCAAAAACGAACTGAAAACTATAAATAACGAACTGAAAACTATAAAAAAAAATGAACTGAAGACTATAACTAACGAACTGAAAACCATAAAAAACGAACTGAAACTATAAAAAAATAACTATAAACTATAAAAAACGAACTGAAATTATGAATAACGAACTGAAAAACTAAAAATAACGAAAGTTGAGATATACTTTAAATTGTCCCTTAAATTAATCTATCTGAAGATGTTAATAAACCGATTTTTAAAAAATACTGACAAGCCCCATGCAGCTCTAGCATCAACTTTAGTTTATCTACGGCATCAACAAATTTGCAAAATGGATTATGATCTATTATGATCTATTATGCTGAAAATAAATTTGACAGATTTAAAAGAAAAAAAAATGTTGAAGAAAAATCTATCCTATTTTTTAATCCCTTTAAATTATTTGCATAAAAAAGATAGTTTTACTTGATGAAACCTGAACCTTTTAATGAAAAATATATTAAATTACAATCCCCCCCATCCATCGCCACGCCTACACTCCGCAGTAACGCCCCTATATTTATATCCCCTCTCCCCACCCATGAGTCCCGCCCCCCTATCCATTTAAATTATCTCCAAAAATGGGATGAGAATAAAATTAAAAATAAAGAATACCAAAATTTAAGAATTCATATTTCAAGATCTTGGGATTTGAAAAAATAGAGGGTTTGAAGTAAAGGATTTAAAAACTATGGATCTTGGAGAAAGGGATTAAGAAAATAATAATTTATAATTAGTGATATAAAAAAATCAGATATCATGGAGTAAAAGATTAAGAAGAATAGAGGTTGTGGAATAGGGGATTTTAAAAACAAGGGATCACGGAGAAAGGGATCAGGAAAACAAGGGGTTTTGGAACAAGGGATTTAAAAACTAGAGATCATGAAATACGGGATCAAAAAAACTAGGGGCTATGTAATGAGGGATTTAAAGAACCGAAATTTGGAAACAGGAATTTATAAAACGAGACATTAAGAAAACAGGGATTTATAAAACCAAGGATCAAGGTACTAAGGATTCTTGAAATTAGAGAACTAACAACTCTATATTTATAAAAAAAAAACGAAAGTAAGATCAAGGAAATAGGGATTTACAAAACTAGAGATCATAAAAATAGGAATTTAAAAGACTAAGGATCAAGGAACTAGAGATCAAGGAACTTGTATTTTAGAAAAACAGAAATCAAGGGACTAGGGATCAAGGAACTAGAGATCAAGAAAACAAGAATTTTAGGAAACTTAAGATTCAGGAGTTATAGTTGGGGTTATAGGACCCCCAAAGGCATGTATTTTTTATAACCTCATTAGTGCGCCTAAAAAGACTTAAACTCACAACCCCCCCCCCACCAACCCACACACAAAGATGATACTTTTCATTTTCATTCATATTTTTGGAGGTTGAAGAAGTCCTTGTTAAAGGGTTCTGGACAGGAAACAGCTTTATCTTTTTGTTTTAAATTCAAGAAATGTTTTGCTCTCTGTTTCAGCAAAAAGCTAAGAGCGGAGAGCTAAACACAAATGAAATGTAATTAGAGATAAGAGCGGAGCTAGAACTTTAATTGGAATCCTATGATTAATAGTTAAACAGGCAGGCCTTTCTAACCTTAAACATTATTCTCAGCTTCATTTACAGGGGCGCTTCATTACATACCTAATACCGGGGAGGGGGGTCTAAACAGGGGCACTGCATTACATACTTTATACCGTGGAGGGGGGCCGAAACAGGGGCGCTTCATTACATACTTTATACCGGGGAGGGAAGGTCTTACCATGGACGCCTAATTACAGAGTTACTTCTACTAGAAAAGTAGTTCTTAGAGATAAACATTACAAAAGAAAAGAAAGGACGACGACGACAATCTTTCCACTGGTTTATGTTTATTACTGTGCTTATTTTACTTTCTAATGGGTATAGGGGTGAAGAGTGGTGTGGTGTTCTGGGGCTCTGATTTATAATTTTACCCAGATAATTTAATCAGGAATTTCTTGTCATTCCTCATTTTAAAATCCGGGGTAACAGCAGGCTTACTTTAGGTTTATATTGAACTTTAGGTTTATACTCTACACCCTGTATTAGATAAGTATGTATTGAACTATAGGTTTATACTCTACACCCTGTATTATCTAGGTATATATTAAACTATAGGTTCCTACTCTACACCCTGTATTATCTAGGTATATATTAAACTATAGGTTCCTACTCTACACCCTGTATTATCTAGGTATATATTGAACTAAAGGTTCCTACTCTACACCCTGTATTATCTAGGTATATATTGAACTATAGGTTTCTACTCTACACCCTGTATTATCTAGGTATATATTGAACTATAGGTTTCTACTCTGCACCCTGTATTAGATAGGTATATGTTGAACTATAGGTTTCTACTCTGCACCCTGTATTAGCTAGGTATATGTTGAACTATAAGTTTCTACTCTGCACCCTGTATTTAGCTAGGTATATATTATACTAGGAATTTTTACTCTGAACCCTGAATTATCTAAGTAAATATTGAACTAGGAATTTCTACTCTGAACCATGAATTATCTAGGTATATATTGAGCTAGGTTTCTACTCTGAACTCAGAATTAATTAGGTATATATTGAGCTAGGTTTCTACTCTGAACCCTGAATTAATTAGGTATATATTGAACTAGGAATTTCTACTCTGAACCCTGAATTAATTAGGTATGTATTAAACTATAGGTTTCTACTTTACACCCTGTATTATTTAGGTATATATTGAGCTAGGTTTCTACTCTACACCCTTTATTATTTAGGTATATATTGAGATAGGTTTCTACTCTGAACCCTGTATTATTTATGTATATATTGAGCTAGGTTTCTACTTTGAACCCTGTAATATCTTGGTATATATTGAGCTAGGTTTCTACTCTGAACCTTTTTTATCTAGGTTTATATTGAGCTAGGTTTCTACTCTGAACCCTGTATTATCTAGGTATATATTGAGCTAGGTTTCTACTCTGAACCTTTTTTATCTAGGTTTATATTGAGCTAGGTTTCTACTCTGAACCCCGTATTATCTAGGTTTATATTGAGCTAGGTTTCTACTCTGAACCCTGTAATATCTAGGTATATATTAAGCTTGGTTTCTGCTCTGAACCCTGTAATAACTAGGTTTATATTGAGCTAGGTTTCTACTCTGAACCCTGTAAACATTATCTAGGAAATGATATAATCTGAACTAATGGCTCGAGTCAAAATATTGACGCGTTCGTTCAGATCTCCGGCAATAAAGATGTTTCAAGATATACGGATCAGACTTGCGCTAGAGTTCTTCTGTTTGTTTGTTCGACGCATCGTAGGTGTGTGTGTTACGCTTGACCTACTGCATGTTTAATGAGATTCCGACCAAATATGATAAGAATAAATAAAGGAGATCATTTTTTGAAAAATACGTCACAATTTTAATTTCAATTCATACTTTTACGGACTGGATTATTTTACAATGTACTTACTATATTAGCAACGTATTAACGTAATTTTAAAATACCAACCAAATTTTCTAAACATGGGAATTAAGAGAGAGTTCATTTAAATCATTTTTGTTTTTAAATTTGTTAACCATTAAAATAGACCAGATTCATGCAATAACTGTCCTTATAATTACCTTGATTTTGGCCTACGAAGTTAGGAAGGGCTGAATGTTAATAAGTGTTGAATTCTTCTTTCTACTTACTTAGGACGAGTTGAATTCTATTAGATTAGGCAGAGTTGACTCTTTACTAACAACTAGGTGAGGACGGGTTGAATCCCATCTTACTTCTAGGTTAGGAGGGATTGAATGTTGGAAGGATTGAATCTCTACTAACTACTAGGTTACGACAGGTTGTATCTCTACTAACTACTAGGTTACGACAGGTTGTATCTCTACTAACTACTTGATTACGACGGGTTGTATATCTCCTAACTTCTAGATTAGGACGAGTTGAATCTCTACTAACTCCCAGGTTAGGACGGGTTGAATCTCCCCTAACTCCCAGGTTAGGACGGGTTGAATCTCCCCTAACTCTCAGGTTAGGGCGGGTTGAATCTCTACTATACTTTTAGATTACGACGGGTTGTATTTCTTCTAACTCCAAGGTTGGGACGGGTTGAATCCCTCCTAACTTCTTGGTAAGGAAGTGTTGAATCCCTCCTAGCTACTAGATTATGAAGTATTGAAGGTTGGGACGGGTTGAATCCCTCCTAACTTCTTGGTAAGGAAGTGTTGAATCCCTCATAGCTACTAGATTATGAAGTATTGAAGGTTGGGACGGGTTGAATCTCTATCAACTACTAGGTTAGGATGGGTTGAAGTTGAATCTCTACTAACTACTAGGGTAGGATGGGTTGAATCTCTACTAACTACTAGGGTAGGACGGGTTGAATCTCTACTAACTACTAGGGTAGGATGGGTTGAATCTCTACTAACTACTATGGTAGGATGGGTTGAATCTCTACTAACTACTAAGGTAGGATTGGTTGAATCTCTACTAACTACTAGGGTAGGATGGGTTGAATCTCTACTAGCTACTAGGGTAGGATGGGTTGAATCTCTACTAGCTACTAAGGTAGGATTGGTTGAATCTCTACTAACTACTAGGGTAGGATGGGTTGAATCTCTACTAACTACTAGGGTAGGATGGGTTGAATCTCTACTAACTGGCTAAAACTTGATAAGAAGTGTTGAGAACAATACACCTTGGCATCAATAGGTCAAAGGTTTAACCCTTCTTTAACGCTACTTAGATACACACTCTACACACTTAGCCTTTAACAACAACAAAACCACACAATGTCACCCCCCCCCCTCTACACCACCTTATATAAAAGTGAAAAATAGGAAACAACTAATTTTCTGCTCAAATGTTTCAATATCTGAAAGATTTTTTGATTCTTGAATGCTAACTTTTATGTTGGAGGAGAACGCACATAATTGGACTAATTTGAGGGGGGGAATGCCCCCCCCCCCATATTTCAATTAATGTTGCTCAGCATTTCTGTTCTGAACAAAAAAGATCCTAGTTTTAAACCGTAACCATCGAGTTCTAAAATTTGAAAACTTTCTCTTTAACAGAACAAATATCTATATTTTGTTTAACCCACCTTCTCTCCCTTTATTTGGACTAATAACCCCCTTCTTGCATACAATTATTTATTCAAAATTTTACATTTTTCTCACGGGACATGTATCCTTATGGTTCACGTTCTCAAGGTGTAGGACGTATTGGCTCAAATAATTATACAATCTCCGAGCAGAGATAATTAGTGAGATTTAATATTTCTTCAATGTTCACAGAATTTGAATACTCAGGGTTTGGGATGGACAGGTGTCAAGAAGGGGGGGGGGGATCCCCTTGCGTTATTTGTTCGAAGATGGCGGGGAGTAGAGAAGGGGGGGTAGATGGCGGGGAGTAGGGAAGGGTGGGTATTTCTCTATGTCTATGTGGTTTATTATGAATGCTTGAGTGTCATACCCTTTCTAATGTTTTTCACCCTTTTTCAGTATCAAGTATAATTCATCCATTTATTCATAGATTCATCCATCCGTCCATCCATCCATCCTTGTAGCATGTAACATCTCTATCGGAGTAACTATCTATCTATGATGAACCTGGAGTTTACTGTGAATTATAAGAACTGATAAAAGAAGTAAATGATGCAGACTCCAGAACTTCAAACTCCAGCCAATATATTCCTTCAAATATCTCATTAAACATCAAAACCAAACATTTACTCATGCAACCCCCTGAACATACTCTACCCAACCCTTCCCCTATTCTACCCTACCCTTCTCCTATCCTACCCTACCCTTCTCCTATTCTACCCAACCCTTCCCCTATTGTACCCTACCCTTCTCCTATCCTACCCTACCCTTCTCCTATCCTACCCTACCCTTCTCCTATCCTACCCAACCCTTCCCCTATTGTACCCTACCCTTCTCCTATCCTAACCTACCCTTCTCCCATCCTACCCAACCCTTCTCCTATCCTACCCAACCCTTCCCCTATTCTACCCTACCCTTCTCCTATCCTAACCAAACCTTCTCTTATCCTACCCAACCCTTCCCCTATTCTACCCTACCCTTCTCCTATCCTAACCTACCCTTCTCCTATCCTACCCAACCCTTCTCCAATCCTACCCTACCCTTCTCCTATCCTACCCTACCCTTCTCCTATCTTTCTCTACTCTTCTCCTATCCTACCCTACCCTTCTCCTATCCTACCCTGCCCTTCTCCTTTCCTACCCTACCCTTCTCCTATCCTGCCCTACCCTTCTCCTATCCTACCCTTCTCCTACCCTACCCTGAACCAATCCTACTCTTTTCCTTTCCTACCCTACCCTTGTCCTATACTAACCTACCCTTATCCTATCCTACCCTACCTTCTCCGATCCTATCCTTTTTCTATCCTACCCTACCCTCCTATCCTCCCCAACCCTTCTCCTACCCTTCTCCTATCCTACCCTTCTCCTATCCTACTCTTCACCTATCCTCCCCTTCTTCTAGCCTGCCCTACCCTTTTCCTATCCTACGCTACTCTTCACCTATCCTAGCCAGCTCTTCTCCTATCCTACCCTACCCTTCTCCTATCCTACCCTACCCTTCTCCTATCCTACCCTACCCTTCTCCTATCCTACCCAACCCTTCTCCTATCCTACCCAACCCTTTTCCTATCCTACCCTACCCTTCTCCTATCCTACCCTACCCTTCTCCTATCCTACCCTATTCTTTTCCTATCCTACCCAACCCTTTTCCTATCCTAACCTACCCTTCTCGTATCCTACCCTACCCTTCTCGTATTCTACTCTATCCTTCTCGTATCCTACCCTACCCTTCTCCTATCCTACCCTAGCCTTCTCCTATCTTTCTCTACTCTTCTCCTATCCTACCCAACCTTCTCCCACCCTACCCAATCCTACCCTAACACTTACATTCAATCCTTTTCATATCCTAAATTCCTTTCCTTACATTCAATCTTCTTCATAATTCTCAATCCCTTTCCTTACATTCAATCCTCTTTATAATCCACAATCCCTTTCCGTGCCTTCAATCATCTTTATAATTCTCAATCCCTAACACTTACATTCAATCCTCATTATAATCCATAATCTCTTTCCTTCCATTCAATCCTCTTTGATATGCTCAATCCCCTTCCAGACATAAAATCCCCTTTTTTTACAAATTGGGTATTTTTTATTTTCATCAAATCTCTTTATAATTCTCTGTTCCCACAACATTTTCTTGATTCCTTCCTCTTCCTAATTAAAGTATTTTCTTGAATTTAAATTTCATTCCATTTATAAAGTTCTGTATTAATAACTCAAAAATAAAAAAATTTAGTGGTATTTCTTTCAATTAATGAAAGTAAACCATTCAACCATAAAAATTATCTTAATCAAAGATAAAAGCGCCCCGGCACAGTAATAAATTGAATTTCATAGATAATTATACGTTTTTACCGGTCCTAGTAAATCAAGGTGGTTGGATACAATGGAAGTGGTTCAGGGGGGCACGGAGAAAGGTATTTAGGAGAGAAAAGAGTAGGGTAAGAGAAAAATAGAGTAGGGTTAGAAAAATAGGAGAATAGAGTAGGTTTAGGAGAGAAAATAGTGGGGTTGGAGAGAAAAGAGTAGGTTTAAGAGAAAAAAAAACAAATTCAGGAGAAAATAGAGTAGGGTTAGGAGAAAAGAAGAATAGGAGAACAGGAGAACAGAGTAGGGTAGGAGAGAAAAGAGTAGGATAGGAGAGCAAATTTAGTAGGGATGGAGAAAAAATAGTACGGGTAGGAGAAATGGAGAAAAGCAGAAAAGGAGAAAAGAGTAGGGTAGGAGAGAATAATGTAGGATAGGAGAGAGAATTGAGTAGGGTTGGAGGGAGAAAATAGTAAGGTTGGAGAGAAAAGATTAGGGTTGAAGAAAGAATGGAGTAGGGTTAGAACAAAAAGAGATTAGGAGAAATTGAAAATAGAAGAAAAGGAGAAAAGGAGAATAGGAGAACAGGAGAATATGATAATAGAGTTGAATAGGAGAGAGAATTGAGTAGAGTTGGAGAGAGAAATTAGTAGGATTGTAGAGAAAATATTAGGGTTGAAGAAAGAAAGAGAATAGGAGAAATTGAGAATAGGAGAAAAGGAGAATAGGAGAAAAGGAGGATAGAAGAAAAGGAGAATAGGAGAAATTGAGAATAGGAGAAAAAGAGATTAGGATAAATTGAGAATAGGAGAAAAGGAGAATAGGAGAAAAGGAGAATAGGAGAAAAGGAGAATAGGAGAAAAGGAGAAAAGGAGAAAAGAAGAATTGGAGAATAGGAGGAAAGGAGAATAAGATACTAGGATAATAGAGTAGGATATGAGAGAGAATTGAATGGGGTTGGAGAGAGAAAATAGTAGGATTGGAGAGAAAAGATTAGGACTGAAGAAAGAATAGAGTAGGGTTAAGAGAAAAAGACAATTGGAGAATAGGAAAATATGAGAATAGGAGAAAAGAGTAGGCTAAAAGAGAAGAAAATTGAGTAGGATTAGGAGGAAAGAAGAATATGAGAACAGGAGAATAGAATAGGGTCAGAGAATATAGAGTAGAATGGAAAAGAGAATTGAGTAACGTAGGAGAGAAAAGATTAGGGTAGTCTAGAAAAATCTGAGAGAAAACAAACCTAGCCATGATTCAGAAATCTGAGAGAAAAGAAACCTAGCCATGATTCAGAAATGATTTATTTCAAGTTTGTGTGGGTAGCCACAGTTTTTCAGTCTTATAACAATTAGCTTCTTTGTTCATCAGTCCATCATTCAAAACCTTTTATCCAGTCTAATTAATTCTACTTCTAATCATTTTTCAAAGGTAAGCTCTGAGCAGTGGGTGGAGGCACTAACAGAATATTTTCTTATCAGGGTTCATTTCCAATTGATCTCATCCAATCTCAACCCAAGGTGTGGAACTAGTAGCTAAAGATTTAACCTAGAAGCTAAAGATTCAAACCTTTCGTTTTAAATGGTGTATTTACTGATTTCGTGAATAAATTAAAACTTACAAAGCTGTCAGAAGCTAAAACGTAAGAAATAAGACTGAACAAGTTACCTACAGTCGTCTCTGAAGTCTCTTGTTTTGTGGGTAATCCTGTAGCTTGAAGATAGCTAACCTTGTTTTCTGTATCTGTTAAGTAGATCAGATAAACCTTTTTCTGACGCGGAATTGAAACAATTTTAGATCAAAATTGGGAAAAAATTGAGAAAATTTGGACAAAATGTTTTATATTACAGGGTCGGGGTGTAGGTATGTTATATAAATCATTCCTTTCCGATCCTCTCATTTCATTCTTAATAATAGGCCTGTCACCCACCTATCTTGTCAACATACATACAAGGACATTTTATAAAATATAGGGTTTAGGGGGGGGGCGGGGGGAGTAGTTTTCGTGGATCAGAAATCGACCAGTGTCCTTACTTCAAGCAGTCACGACATAATTTGTTGTTAAAGGGTCACATTAAAAAATTTCTAATTTAAAGCGGAACCAATGTAATTTTGGTGATATATGGGGCTAGCTTAGTAATGTTATATAATTTGTCAGATTTAAAAAAGAACGTGCACGATGCAACGAACCTAGGGCTTTCCGATCTTAACATGGTTTGAAATAAGAATTGTTGATTTTAAGTAATCATTCACTATTTAGATTATAAAAGGGTTGATTTCATCTGAATTAGTTTTCATGGTTGAGTTATTCTCTGAGTTCTATGTTATACCCTGAGAAATATCAGAATTAGTGAGATCCATGAAAAGTTAACTTGACAGGACATAAGACAGCTCGTGGGGAGATAAAAGGGGAAGAGGAGAAGATAGAAGGTTGGAATTGGAATAAAAGAATGGGAGGGGGGAGAACATGGAGAAAGGAGAAGAGGATGGGAGGTAGAATAGGCGGAATAAGAAAAAGGTGGAGAGGGGGAAGAAGGTGGATAGAACAATTTTTGAGTAAAAAAAACGTTATCTTCCACATTTTGATCAGAAGTTTGAAGGGTACCGTTGTAAATCGGGCATTGCTATCTCAGCAGAGAGGGTCACTTGAAATTACAGTTACATTCCCTTTAAACCGAATCCTAGGAATTTTCCAAAATAATAAACGAACCTCTTTCAGGTGGATTTCAAAACCATCTTGACGATGGTTTCAATATCAGAATTCTCCCCCTGGAGTAGAATAAAAATATCTTTGATAAATGATTCTGAAATTCCTGTGCTGGGGTGGAACTATCCAGCTACTTGTGTGCAGCATTTATTATTATAGAAAACTAATCTTTTATAAGCAACTGCAGCCATAGATTTGTAGGATACAAACTTACAGTTCAGGGTCCTTTCTAGTTCTAGATTAGGTTACAGTTTAGACCCTCTAGCTCTACAATAGGTTACAGTTCAGGTTCCTTTCTAGTTCTAGAGTAGGTTACAGTTCAGGGCCCTCTAGCTCTACAGTAGTTTACAGTTCAGGTTCCTTTCTAGTTCTAGAGTAGGTTACAGTTCAGGTTCCTTTCTTGTTCTAGAGTAGGTTACAGTTCAGATTCCTTTCTTGTTCTAGAGTTGGTTACAGTTCAGGGTCCTTTTAAGTTATAGAGTTGGTTACAGTTCAGGGTCATTTCTAGTTCTAGAGTTGGTTTTAGTTCAGGGTCCTTTAAAGTTCTACAGTTGGTTCAGGGTCCTTTTAAGTTCTAGAGTTGGTTACAGTTCAGGGTCATTTCTAATTCTAGAGTTGGTTACAGTTCAGGGTCCTTTCTAGTTCTAGAGTTGGTTACAGTTCAGGGTCCTTTCTAGTTCTAGAGTTGGTTACAGTTCAGGGTCCTTTCTAGTTCTAGATTAGGTTACAGTTTAGACCCTCTAGCTCTACAATAGGTTACAGTTCAGGGTCCTTTCTAGTTCTAGAGTTGGTTACAGTTCAGGGTCCTTTCTAGTTCTAGAGTTGGTTACAGTTCAGGGTCCTTTCTAGTTCTAGATTACGTTACAGTTCAGGTTCTTTTCTAGTTCTAGATTAGGTTACAGTTGAGGGTCCTTTCTAGTTCTAGATTAAATTGGAGTTGAGGGTCCTTTCTAGTTCTAGATTAAATTACAGTTCAGGGTCCTTTCTAGTTCTATATTAAATTACAGTTCAGAGTCCTTTCTATGTCTAGATTAAATAACAGTTCAGGGTCCTTTCTAGTTCTAGATTAAATTACAGTTCAGAGTCCTTTCTATTTCTAGATTAAATTACAGTTCAGGGTCCTTTTTTAGTTCTAGAATAAGTTAAAGTTAAGATCCATTTAACCTACTTCCTAATCCTTCTATCTTACAACAACAACAACCCCTCCCCGCCTATATATTATACATGTGAGTAAAGGGTATATCTGAACCCTAGGCATAAATTAAAGGGTTAAAGGTTGCTCTGGCTTGAAGCTACCTAGATACACGTTTATACGGTCAGATGGAGAATATATGCAGATTCACTATGCTTTCATATAACCTTCTCATCTTTACTTCTCATCTTAACTTCTCATGTTAACTTCTCATTTTAACTTCTCATCTTAACTTCTCATCTTAACCTCTTTTCTTAACTTCTCATCTTAACTTCTCATCTTTACTTCAAATCTTAACTTCTCATCTTAACTACTCATCTTAACTTCTCATCTTATTGAACAAGAACTAGAACTAGAACTAGAACTAGAACTAGAACTAGAACTAGAACTAGAACTAGAACTAGAACTAGAACTAGAACTAGAACTAGAACTTGAACTAGAACTAGAACTTAAATCAAGGAACTAAGTTCAAAAGACAAAACTTTAAAAACTTAAAACCCGTTTAGATTCTACTAATTAGGGTTTGGTTGGAACCTGAGCCTAGAGTAACATAGATGATAGGATCTCTCCCAGCCTAATCTCTTTCTAGTGGTATAAATAATCCTGGATAATTATTATCTTTAAGCCAGAGAGAAGAGATACTTATCTCAATTCTAAAACCTTGGATTTATTTGAGTATAAAATACTAGGTCGAGTGTAACCTATGCCTGAATATTCTTCAATTTTAGGTTTACGATTTGAAATCTCCAATTCTTTTATGGTCAATTTTATAGTATCTAATTATAGTGTATGGATGACATAAACCTGAATTTAATGGATCCGAACCGTCCCTCTCCGGACTCGTGGGAGATACGAATATTCTCAGTGCTCTAGCACCGACCCGGATATTTTATGTGATCTATCCGTTCTCTCACCTCAATTTGAAAATATGTATAAGTTTTATCATATCAACTGTTATGAGATGAAAACCCATTTCGCATAAAATGGCATCAGACACCTTATTCTATTGACTCGGTAAAATCATATAAAGGTATTGTATCAGTAATTTCAATTAACCTTCTATTTATATATATATCTAATGATATCTCATTAATCCATGATAATGAACAAAGGTTTAAAGGGTACTATTGAGAATCGGACATGCCACATTATAAATGAACGGTTCATTTGAAATTACGTATTTAGTCTCTTTAAGTATTAAACACATGAGATTTAAAACAATTTGCAAGGTGGGTTGGACTTATATCCACCCTAAGTTAGGCACGATCAAACGCTGTAAAATGATTTTATGATCAATAATTATTGAAACAGTAGGCTCTAGATACAGTCTTATTTAAAGGAAAAGTGCACGTTTTAGAAAGGTTGTCAGTGCCCAAGTCGGATGAATTCCGGCTGCACTGAGAAAGTTATCAAGCAGAAGTGAATTCACCTAAAAAAGTACAAAACTAATAAAATTATATATTTTTGTGAAGATAACTTAACCATAGTTCATTCTAAACCTCTTTTCATCTTTCGTGACTCCTCCCTTTAAACTGTTCACCTATGTAGAATTAAAACTGGAGAAACCTCATTCCTTACAATCAGTGCATTTATGTAACGAGAGAATCCGAACCTCGTTAGGATCGTGTTAAAACACAAACCGAGCAATTAGAACGGATTGGATTCCGTGCTCACCCACCATGAACTAGTAATCAGAAGGTGAGAGAAGATGGTTTCAAACCACAATAAAAACTCAGATAAATTCCGACCAGTTTAAGAAGAGACCCAGAGAACCGGAACCACAGCGGGAAACGTTTGAACAGGAACCAGACTCCGGAACTAATTAGAAACACGTGCTGTAAACACCACATTATACGGTAGGACGGGTTTAAGAGAGTAGAAGGAGGGTTTATCTCTTTATCTCACCCCAACCTGAACCAGACAATAAACTTCTTAACTAAACATGGAAACTTTTATGTAAGGAAAGAGACTCATCCAACAGGAAGTATAAACACAACTAAAACTTTTAATATCAGGATCCAGATCTGGACCAAGACGGAGATTAGGAAAAGATTAATGATAGGATTGGAATAAGGATCGGGATTAGAATAAGAATCATGTTTAGAATAAGGATCAGGATTAGGATTAGGATTAGTATGATAATAAGGATCGGATTATAATAAGGATTAGGGTTAGAATTAGAATAAGTATTGGGATCAAGATTAGATTAATGATTAGGATTATAATAAAGATCAGGATTAGAATAAATATTAGGATTAGAATATTAGAGTAAGTATCAGGATAAGAATAAGAATTAGGATTAGAATAAGGATCAGGATTAAAATAAGTATTAGGATAAGAATAAGGATCAGGATTATGGTTAGAATATGAATAAGTATTGGGCTCAGGATTATAATTAGAACAAGTATAAGGATAAGATTTAGAATCCTTTCTAGATTAGAATTTGGATTAGGATTAGGCTTAGAAATAGGAGCAGGACAAGGATTAGGATCATAATTAAGATTTGGATGAGGATCAGGATCAGAATTAGGACTAGGATCAGGACTAAGATTATGATCATGATCAGGTTCAGGTGAAGAATTAGGATCAGAATCATAATCATGAACTAGGACTAAGGTTAGGATCAGGATCAGGATTTAGATCATGATTCAAGCTCAGAACTAGGATCACGTTCAGGATCATAAAAAATCATTGAATTGTTTAAAACATCCTACTCCTCCCTAATCCCTATCATCCTATACTCCTGAATTACAAGTAATCATTGATAATTTTAATCAAAAACCTAGGATTAACTCAGTACACGAGAAGCCAATAGATCATATCCGCTCTGGGTGTTGCTATGTGAGGAATGTATTCGGCAGGAGCTGAACCTTCTCCACCTGGTCTAGAAGGTATGCGGAGATTAAGCAATGCATCAGTCCTGCTGGTTCCAAGACAGGGAACTGAGAACTCATTAGGATTTAACAAGATTGACATTCAAATCTAATTCCATCAAGAAAATTTTCCAATATCAAATTCCAAGCAGGCCCCCTGGGAAACAGCCCCCCCCCCCTCCCACTGCACTCCTGGTGCAATTCCTAATAATTCAAGGATCTCTTACATTCACTGTCTGTAAGTAGGTGTATCAACGAACCCTAATTTGTCTTTCTATTTCAGGGTTCAAGTGCAAGGTTCAGCTCCATGAGATTGAACCTGCTCCGGGTGGGTGGATTAATACTCTCCGACAGCAGGGTTCAGGTGGAATCTGCTCCTTCCTGAAATATTTTACTCAATTCCGACATTTGTCACGGATTATCCCAACCTTGTATTTGATTCAACCATTGATAAAATACTGGGTTCGGTATTTGATAATTATACAATATACAATAATACTATAGACTGGGAAATGTGTAATGTAGTGAATGGGGACAATACAATAAAAATACTATTTCTTTAACTGCACCTACAGCTACAACTACAACTACAGCTACAACTACAACTACAGCTACAACTACAACTACAGCTACAACTACACCAACAGCTAAAACTACAACAACAGCTACAACTACAACTACAGCTAAAACTACAACTACAGTTACAACTACAGCTACAACTACAACTACAGCTACAACTACAACTACAGCTAAAACTACAACTACAGCTACAACTACAACTACAGCTAAAACTACAACTACAGCTACAACTACAACTACAGCTAAAACTACAACTACAGCTAAAACTACAACTACAGCTAAAACTACAACTACAGCTAAAATTACAACTACAACTAAAACTACAACTACAACTACAGCTACAACTAAAACTACTTGTTGATACTAAATCAAAAAGTTAAGAGCTATGTTTTGAAAATAAATTTAGTGTGAAGAAATACTAAAGCCTCTCTCATGCTACTGGAGAACGAAGAGTAACAAAAAACATGTTTTTACTTCAATAAATTCCGATACTGTCCATTTTGTCTTATTCTAGTAGATGGAGTAGGATGAACTCTAGTAGGACGGAGTAGGCTTAATTATAGCAGGACGGAGAAGGATAAACTCTAGTAGATGGAGTAGGAAGAATTTTAGTAGGACGGAGTAGGATTGTTCTAGTGGGATGCAGTAGGATGTTTTCATTAGGACGGGAACAGGGAAATTTGAAGAAGAAAAAATTAATTTCGGACTTGAAGGTTAAGGTAAAAAAATTTGTATTCTTTATTTTCTTTTTCCTCAGCTTAAGAATTGAGAAGGATGCAAATATATTGAAATATATTTTAAGATTAAGTTTTTTTTTCAAACAGTCTAAAGTCTTTATCAGAAAGGGAATTGCTTAATTATTTTCTTAAATTATCATTTGCATGTTAACTAGGCTTGCGCCCGTCTTCTTTTTCAATCGTGAACATTTTCCTTTTGCATACATTGTAAAATAAAATTCGCGGATTTCAAAAAAAAATTTCGTTCATTTTAAAAATTTAATGACAATCAAATTTTGTTGGAGGCAAATTTTTGAAATTATAATCGGTTTAGCCGTTTTGACGTTTATTGCATACAAACAAACAAGCAAAGTATGAATAAAGATATTAGTCAAATTCTTTTTAAAGTAATAAGGAATGTTTGGCTGTTGAAGATAATAATTGCAACTATTTACAAATTTTAAGAGACTGTACGCGTAATTTCAAGTGTCCCTACTTGCCAAGATGGCAATGTACAATTTACAACAGTTCCCTTGAAGCCTTAATCTGATCAAAAATGTGGAAGATATCGTCGTTTTTCTGACTTCATACTTGATCAGACAAAGCTTTTAACGGTACCGTTGTAAATGGGGTCAATTGAAATCACAATTACAGGCCCTTGTAATTAACAAAAGTACACTGAAATAGGTGTGACTATATTCTAATGTTTGAGAACTTGTAAATTATCTAAAGAAACCTGTTTACATGTTGACTCAGGGTATATTGTTTAGCACGTGGGAGGTAGGTTTTTGCTCCAGTATTTTGTCTAGTCCGGAGTTAATATCTCTAGATAGAATCTAGATTTCAATACATCCTATAAAACCAGGACGATAATAAACTAAGCCAGGGCGAGGGAAAAACATGAAGCATCGGGCAAAAAGTAGTTTGAAGAAACAGGAGAAGAAAAAGATACTTTTTAAGATACAAGAGAAACCTCGATTTTAAAGATATATCAATGATTGAAGTTGGTTTTTCTGCCTTGAGAAAGTTTATCATGAAAATCTGTTGTCTTCACGTGCAAAATTAAATCTATATTTCAAGAAATAGAGTATTCGTTGCCTCGGGTTTAAGAATAAGATATATAATTTTTATTTCCTATTTTTTTTGTAGACTTTGGGTCCAAGATTTCTTTCTCTACCTTCGAAATT
>NW_019396818.1:108173-141785 GCF_000591075.1 Eurytemora carolleeae | reverse complement strand
CAATAAAAGAATCTGTTAATGGACAAGTAAACATTAAAAGAATCTGTTAATGGACAAGTAAACATTATAAGAATCTGTTAATTGACAAGTAAACATTAAAAGAATCTGTTAATTGACAAGTAAACATTGAAAGAATTTGTTAATTGACATTGACAGCTTCTTATAGTTGTAATGAATATGTGCAATGTGTATCCGATCTGTTTTAAACCTTGGTTGAAGTTAATTCAAAATATAAAAGGCGTTCTGATTGTTTTGATTTGTACGAAGACGACTGTAAATAATTTTTATCATCTCAATTAGTCATTACATATTTTATTTGTATATAAATATTTGTATTGAGTGATCCCTAAAATATATTGAAATGCAATTATGTGATCCAAATTATGCAATATTGTCTTACCCCAGTCTGAAATGAAAGTGTTAAGTGTAAAAAGCTGGAGGGGACAACACGGGTTCCACTTTTTTAATGCTTTTTTTTTACGAAAAATTTAGTTTCATCTTTATTGACTTTTATTTCTTCGGATAATAGAGTTGGGTACTTCGCATTGAATACAAATTATATTACATTCCGTATTCCAATATATTATGGAGTCCACTGTATGAATTCCGATATATTTTGGGGAACACTGTATGTATTCCGATATATTCTGTGGACCACTGTATGTATTCTACCTGTCTTGTGAAGAAGATGTTTTAGTTTCTACTTCTCTACCCTCTATCAAGAAAATGGTAACGTTAGTGTGTGCACTGTGCAGTAGTGTTGTTGGTTTTGTGAATGTGAATTTTTATATTTTCTGTTAAAAAAAACCCATTTTTTAAGGTTTTATTCCTCGTTGGAAAGATACACGACCCTTATTAAGATTTTTAAATTTGAATGTTAATGTGTTCTGTGAGGTGAAACTGTTTATATTTTATTATATTTCAAAATTTGAAATTAAAGCACTGATACATTTTTTAAGCTATTAACCATACTTTTTTATTCACTGTATTTCCATCAGCCAAAACCGGACTATTTTGTAAATAACTTTGATTTATAAAGGCGTAGTAGGATGAATTATTTCTCTTTAAGAAAATTCAGCGTTTGTTAAGATTGAAGTAGGGTGGCTCACAGACGCTCTATTTTAAGATGCTTCAATATAGTGTACGCTCTGTACACCTTTATTTGACGTACGCTCTGTATACACTTTACTTGACGTACGCTCTGCAGTAACCTTTACTCGACGTACGCTCTGTACACCTTCACTTGACGTACGCTCTGTACACCTTTACTTGACTTACGCCCAGTACACCTTTACTCGACGTACGCTGTGTACACCTTTACTCGACGCACGCTCTGTACACCTTTACTTGACGTACGCTCTGTACACCTTTACTCGACATATGCTCTGTACACCTTTACTCGACGTACGCTCTGTACACCTTTACTTGACGTACGCTCTGTACACCTTTACTCGACATATGCTCTGTACACCTTTACTCGACGTACGCTCTGTACACCTTTACTTGACGTACGCTCTGTACACCTTTACTTGACGTACGCTCTTTACACCTTTATTAGACGTACGCTGTGTACACCTTTAATCAACATCATTATTTTGGCAGCTTGAGCGTCCAACAATCAATATTCCTTTATAACAACATTATGCAACAATTGTCAATCAATCCCACTTATGTAAAAACCTTTCTACTGATTTAAATAAGAAAGTTTCCAATGAATCTCGCCAGGTTTTACAACTATTTTTTCGACAATATTAAAGTCAGAAATTGATCCCATTCAGGCAACATTAATAAACTTGTCTGTCCTTGCTTTTTTCTCTTAAAACCCCATAAATATATTTTTAAGTACATTTTCTATTTGATATCTTTGAATCTTTCCTCTCGCTGAAATTTTACGAATTTAAAATTTATTGTTTCAGGAATTATTAACAAATGTACACGATTTACAGATTAAGTTTACTACTAAAGACACTGATCACTCGCTATAGGTTCGGCCAAAAAAAATTCAAAGTTTGAAATATCAAAGGTTTTTACCATTAAATTGAAAAAATATACATATATTTAAGTTTCAGACAAGCAATCAGTTCCATTAGAATAAAAATCACTTCTTCTTTTTTTTGTCTCTAAAAAAAGTGAGAAGAAAAATCAGCTAGTCATCCGCATAACTCAGCAACCTGATCAAATATTTCTAAAAAAGTCTGTCCCAGATTTTGCCATTGTTCAGGTGAGTAAAATTTTTGTCTCCCTACGATTCTTATGTTTGCCCCATCGTGTATCGTTTTCGCGCATTTTGGAAAAAATATTTTTGGGGATTTCGGCTAAAAATTATTTAAATAATTTAACCTTTTTTACTTTGATCGAGTATTAAATTCAAAAATGCCTTTAATGATAAGAGATGACGACATTTGTTACAATATTTGATAGATCTAACAATGTGCGTAGATTCTTTGATGCAGCATCTTTAAATTTAGCGTCTTTGAGGTGGCTAACATTGTTATATATGGAAGGAACGGTTCTGTTCTTAAGCCTGATTCCTGGAATAGGCTAGTCGTACAATTCTAGTGATTCTAACTTCTGTAATCTGTACGTTGCCTAACCAGCTACGTCTTAACTCTTAAAGGACACAGAGGATAGGGCATGGCAATGAAGGGCATTGGGTCCTAGACCTGTCTTGGGATAAGGTCTGTTGTAGGCGAGTAAACGAAATATGCATCATTGTGATTGGCACTTTTTTTGGAGGATTTCTCCCCAATAATATTGATCAGTGACGTCAAGATCTTCCCTGTACCTTATTGACTATCTTGGTTCTAAGGTAGTAAGGTTTGACAGTTTATCGTGAACGTACTGTCGAATGACCCTACTACCTTAATACACAACTTTTCCTTACTTATATAAGTATGTTAACCACAGTACTTCAAGTATTATATTGTGTACCGCATGTAAACTGAGCTGAACTTCCTTATAGAGAAATAAATCATTCTGCAAGAAAATTAAACTGCCTTTTCAAATCAGAAATAGTTACAAAGAAGTCCAATTTAGGCTAAATTTCTTTGTAATTATACCGCCAATATTATAAATGGGCATCGTTTTTAAAACGATTGTATTTGCGTAGAAAGCTACCTGGCGGACGCTACTGCTCGTGTTAACCCAACTCCAAATCTTCGGAGGTTGTTTGCGCTTCGTGCTCGAGCCCTGATTATTCAATATTGAAAAGACTTTGAATAAACAAATTTCAAACGACAAGAATAAAGAAATTTCAAAAGACAGTGAATAAGGAAATTTCAAAAGACAATAAATAAGGAAATTTCTAAAAACAAGAACAAAAAAAATTTCTAAATACAGGAATAAAGAAATTTCAAAAGACAATGAATAAAGAAATTTCAAAAGACAATAAATAAGGAAATTTCTAAAAACAAGAATAAAAAAATTTCAAAATACAGGAATAAACAAATTTCAAACGACAAGAATAAAGAAATTTCAAAAGACAAAGAATAAGGAAATTTCAAAAGACAATGAATAAGGAAATTTCTAAAAACAAGAACAAAAAAAATTTCAAAATACAGGAATAAAGAAATTTCAAACGACAATGAATAAAGAAATTTCAAAAGACAATGAATAAGGAAATTTCTAAAAACAAGAATAAAAAAATTTCAAAATACAGGAATAAAGAAATTTTAAAAGACAATGAATAAAGAAATTTCAAAAGATGTGAAAAAAGAAAACTTCAAAAGACAAGGATAAAGAAATTTCAAAAGACAATGTATAAAAAATACCCAAACTATTAGACAAAATCCGTAACATTATGTTATTTAGTTTTAATTTTATGCAGCGATGTCAGGTAACCAATCAGAAATTCAAAACAATTTTGGTTTTTTCATTGATTAAATCAAAATTATACAGATTATATTAATACAATGAAGAGGACTTTTTTATTTAAGTTTTTATTGTTAATAAGCTTTTATAGAATTACAAGTTTACAAGTAATCAAAGAGAATCTTTTTAATTGACAGCTTCTCTTGACTAAGTTTATGTGTATCCATGCTGTTTAATAGCTTGATGTAACTCAAAATTGAAAGCGACAGTCGTCTTCATTGTATTGATATAATCACCTTCCAGTAAAGTAATATCTAATATTTAATATCTTTATCAAATTTTAAGACACAAGAACTGTGGAACACTTTAAGAAAAGCTCGTAAATCATACAGCCTCGTTTCTATAATTTCTTTGCCATGCATTTAATATCAGCGATCAAAGACGATTGCTATGTTTATTTGGACACCCTGTAGGTGCTGCTGTGAATACCTGCTGTAGTTTGTAGAAATCCTATTCATTAAACTTGAAGTTGCTTTCCCCAGGTTTGATGTTGCTTTTCCCATTCGTCTAAAAATAGTATTTATTTTTAATATATTTAAAGGGACTGTGAACAAAATTGAAATGGGTCCTCCAAAATAAAGAGGCATTTCTGATTTATTTAGGTACCCCTTAAACCGTTGGTCTAAACAAAAGTTATGAAGATGTCTTTTTTTTCTAACGAAGAATTTGATGATTTCTTAGTTTAGCTTCCCTAGAACAAGGTTGCAAAGAACCCTGTTTGTTGAGTATGTATAGTGGGGAGGTGGAGGGGAGGGGGTAAACGTCTTTGCTTGGAATGCATAGTATGTATGGTGGGGAGGTGGAGGGAGGCGTAAACGTCCCTGCTTGGAATGCATAGTATGTATGGTTGGGAGGTGGAGGGGATGTGAGGGGGGGGTAAACGTCCCTGCTTGGAATGCATAGTATGTGTGGTGGGGGATGACTTGATAATTCTCGAGAAATCTGGGTTAAACAATTTTACTTTCATCAAGGAAGTTTTTGATTAGGGGGAAATGGCTCATGACTCCGGGCTCTGTGGAAGGGGGGGGGGGTCAGGTCAAGCAGGGGGAGAAAAGGGGAATATTCCTAAGATGGAGAAAATGAATTTCTTTTGAGTTTAGCGGTAGGTCAAGCGGAGCAAATGGTTTTCATAGCATGACTTACTATGCTACCTCATAGATTAGCTTATATTCCTTCAAGGTAAATCAATTCATTTTACTTATAAGTTCGTGTAAATTAAAAAAACGGTTTTTTGAATTTTTTATACCGTAGTTTAGATTAGGGAATTTTATCCATATCCATATTTTATACCTTAGTTTAGATTAGGGAAATTTATCCATATCCATATTTTATACCTAAGGTTAGATTAGGGAATTTTATCCATATTCATATTTTATACCATAGTTTAGATTAGGGAATTTTATCCATATCCATATTCTATACCTTAGTTTAGATTAGGGAATTTTATCCATATTCATATTTTATACCTTAGTTTAGATTAGGAAATTTTATCCATATCCATTTTTTATACCTTAGTTTAGATTAGGGAATTTTATCCATATTCATATTTTATACCTTAGTTTAGATTAGGGAATTTTATCCATAGCCATATTTTATACCTTAGTTTAGATTAGGGAATTTTATCCATATCCATATTTATACCTTAGTTTAGATTAGGAAATTTTATCCATATCCATATTTTATACCTTAGTTTAGATTAGGGAATTTTATCCATAGCCATATTTTATACCTTAGTTTAGATTAGGGAATTTTATCCATATCCATATTTATACCTTAGTTTAGATTAGGAAATTTTATCCATATCCATATTTTATACCTTAGTTTAGATTAGATAATTTTATCCATATCCATATTTTATATCGTAGTTTAGACTATGGAATTTTATCCATATCCATATTTTATATCGTAGTTTAGATTATGGAATTTTATCCATATCCATATTTTATATCGTAGTTTAAATTAGGGAATTTTATCCATATCCATATTTTATACAGTAGTTTAGATTGGGGAATTTTATCCATATCCATATTTTATACCGTAGTTTAGATAAGGGAATTTTAACCATATCCATATTTTATACCGTAGTTTAGATTAGGGAATTTTATCCATAGCCATATTTTTATACCATTGTTTAGATTAGGGAATTTTATCCATATCAGACCATATCCATATTTTATATCGTAGTTTAGATTAGGGAATTTTATCTATAGCCATATTTTAGATTAAGAAGCAGTCCTTTTAATTCTATACCTACAGCGGACCCATTAAGGATGGTACTTCAGAGACTACAGTACAGATGCTTTACTATCTGTTTTCTTGTATTTATGATTCCTAATAACTTTAAACTGGTTTCTTTGCTAAATCATAAGAAATCCACTAAACGAAATACGTTATATTTTAGTCTAAGATCGTCGATCATATCTTACGCGTTTCAGATCGTCTTTACAGTCTCATCCTCTCTAGATAACCCTGTACCTTAGTTAAGACTAGAGATTTAAGAAAACTTCATTTATAACTTTACTCTTACCTAAGAGTAGATTGGCTTTGTTTCCTAAGCCCATCCATTGCTCTTCTAGTAGTATTCCTAATCATTTTAGGTACAGCTGCAGTAGCCGATCTCATTAGTGCTCCAGTATTCCTTATTATAATTTTTATATTATTATATTATATTATATTATTATATGTAGATATTCTACAATGTGCATTTTACATTATTAATACTTTTTAAAACCATTCAATTAAATACAGATAGAGATAAAAGAGATTACAGTTAGTTTTAAATCAGACAAAGCGTCCCTTAATCTTTACCTGACATTTGCCCTGAAGGTTTTCTGATTTTGTTCAATGTTTTCTCCCATTCTCTCCATCATTCGGTTAATAGGAGTAAACAGTCTCTCGGCCGTCTCTTCTCGTCGCCTAATCACATTTTTTTTTTGACAAACTATAACAAACGTTTATTGGAAACTAACAAACAAACAAACACCCATACACCCAGACAGACAAGCAAAGTATATATTAATAAATTAGCCTAAAGACTTAGTTTCCCATAAGATAAGCTATCAGTGGATGATTTGTAAGTCAGGATTGCAATGAAATGTCAAACACTAGACTACTTCATTAAGACCCAATCCAAAGTCTTGAAATGTGGCCAAACAGTCTATTGATATTTCTTTCTATTGTTGATGTCTTGTCTATTATTATTCAATTTCTATTGTTGCTGTCCCGTCTATTAATATTCATTTTCTATTATTGATTTCCTGTCTATTAATATTCAGTTTCTATTGTTGATATCCTGTTTATTAATATTTTTTTTCTATTGTTGCTGTCCTGTCTATTAATAATTATTTTCTATTGTTGATGTCCTGTCTATTAATATTCATTTTCTATTGTTGATGTCCTTTCTATTAATATTTATTTTCTATTGTTGCGTCCTGTCTATATTAATATTCATTTTCTATTGTTGATGTTTTTTCTATTAATATTTATTTTCTATTGTTGCGTCCTGTCTATTATTGTTTATTTTCTATTGTTGCTGTCCTGTCTATTTATATTTGTTTTCTATTGTTGCTGTCCTGTCTATTAATATTCATTTTCTATTGTTGATGTCCTGTCTATTAATATTTATTTTCTATTGTTGCGTCCTGTCTATTAATATTCATTTTCTATTGTTGCGTCTTGTCTATTATTATTTATTTTCTATTGTTGCTGTCTTGTCTATTAATATTCATTTTCTATTGTTACTGCCCTGTCTATTAATATTCATTTTCTATTCTTGCTGTTCTGTCCATGAATATTCATTTTTTATTGTTGCTGTCCTGTCTATTAATATTTATTTTCTATTGTTGCTGTCCTGTCTATTAATATTAATTTTCTATTTTTGATGTCCTGTCTATTAATATTTATTTTCTATTGTTGCGTCCTGTCTATTATTATTTATTTTCTATTGTTGCTGTCTTGTCTATTAATATTCATTTTCTATTGTTACTGCCCTGTCTATTAATATTCATTTTCTATTCTTGCTGTTCTGTCCATTAATATTCATTTTTTACTGTTGCTGTCCTGTCTATTAATATTCATTTTTTATTTTTGCTGTCCTGTCTATTAATATTCATTTTCTAATGTTGATGTCCTTTCTATTAATATTCATTTTCTGTTGTTGCTGTCCTGTATATTTATAATTATTGTCTATGGTGCTGTCATGTCCATATATATCTTCGATGGTTATGGTCCAGTCTATTTATATTAATTTTCAATGGTACTGTCCTGTCTATTAGTTTGTATTCAATGTTTGCTGTCCTGTCAATTAATATGTATTTCTATGATTGCTGTCCTGTCTATTTATAATTATTGTCAATTGTGCTATCCTGTCTAGCTATTTTTACTTCTTATAGAACAACCGTTGACCTTCCAGCCAAACACTTAGAAATTTCTATAAACAATTTCACTGTATCATGATCCAGCAAATTCTATATAGTAAATACTATTAGGGTGCGGGTGACTGGTGTCCATTCCAATCCAACAAGTGAGTCCAATAAGCCTGTTGTTTAAAATTGCTTGTGAAGTATACAAACTGTATACTTTTTAACGTTTTTGCTGATAAATAAATAAAATCTGAAAATTAATATCCTATAATTTAATCAACGTTACCATAGAACTTCAAATGACTTTTAAATTCTGAATACAAGAAATGGAGTTAGTGATTGGTCTTTAAATAACATTTAATTATATAATTTTGTGGAAACATGCTCGATTGATAATAATAAGAATTTATGAATTTTCTCAAATACCGGTTATTTTGAAACATTTAGAATTTAATATTATAATATAATTTATAATTTTATATTCTAAACTATTTTGTAAAACAGTGGACCCATACAACAGTGTATTTGATGACAACTGATAGACTCAAGATATGGTTTATAGATACTCAATTGAACATAAAATTAAAACACAGCAATTGTCATGCGTACACTGTACATACATATCACACTTTACTGTACATATCACACTGAACTGTACATATCACACTACACTGTACATGTTACACTACACTGTGCATATCATACTACACTGTACATATCACACTACACTGTACATATCACACTACACTGACACATTTCTTTTAATATGTTAATTTTTAAGTTATGCCAAATTTATTTACGTTATTGTACCCGCTCCTTATTCTTTCTGGCTTTTCCTGCAAAAAATTTATTAAAATCTTAAATTCGGTCAGAGTCCGAATTTTATGAATTTGAGAGCCGCGTCTCAAATCTGCCAACTAACCGGTTTTAATTGAGCGCCGGCTTAATTCTTAAAACATTGAATACAATTTTAAGAGGAACCAACCATATTTGAGCCGACTCTTAAAATTTAAGCCGGCGGCTCATATTCTTTAAATTTAAATATAGTTATATTATAGAGTAGGTATTAATGCGTATAATTATGTATAGGAAGTTAATACTTCTCAGATATTTCTTTACTCCTATTCCGGCTGGGACCCCCCCCCCCCTGAAGTGTTGGTCTAAGGCTGTTTAAATTTTTGACTTGACTTTTCTAACTAAGACATGCACCTCACCTTAGGCTTAAAGCGGGGCTTTTATACCTACTGTTCTCAGGCATACTGCCTGAATGCCTTAGTCTACCTTTGTCCGACTAAAACTATATTTAGACCTACTTCCGGTCATTGGATTTCGGCTTTTTTTTAGCTCTTTAAAAAGCTTTGGACAAAAGAAAGCTGATTGCACAATTTTTGCGAAGAAATTTTGCAAACACTTCTGCACATTTGTATTTAAAGAGAATTTGCACATCTTTAGTTTCCCTTGATTACAAATTTAGTTTTGCAAATATTTTTACATATTTGAATTCGCCGTGGAAAGAGCTATTCAAATATGTATAATTTATCATATTTCGGGCACTTTTTGTTTTTGCACATTTTTTGCTTAATTAACTTGATATTGTAATAAATATTTGAATTTTGCGAATTTGCTAATTTTTTTCAGATTATAAAAGTAGAGCCCAAGAACTTTTCAAACGTGTTTTATATCTTATTATCTCAATAAGGAAATAAAAGGACGGCCCCCTAGACTATTTTTAGTAAATTTAGACGCTAGCCTGAATAGGGTTAAACCTACTAGATAACTGATCAGATACCCTGTTGGTCGGTTTCGGTTTCCACCAGTTCAGTTTTCAGTCACCATGTATCGTATTCCCTTTCACAGTATTATTACTCCCACGTTATCTGCATCTAACAACTTGAAATCTACGTGTTCGCTTTACTATCAAAACTCACCTCTGCAGAACAGGATCATTTCCAATCCGACGTCCGGCACTCATTGCCATGGGGAACAGGAAAGGAGCTGAATAAATAATTCAATTAATTATTGAATTAATGAATGAATGAACAATTAAATAAACGAATTAATAAATCCATGAATTAGTGAATAAATGAATTAATGAATTAATGAAAGGATATATATTTAATGAATAAATTATTAAATGAATGACTGATTCAAATATCATATTAATAATTCTAGAATTCGTCTGTTTTTAAGTTCATCACATATTTAATTAAAAAGAAATTTGATTTTATTAAAGATTGAAAACTAATAGACAAATTACACATATATCTATCTAAATGTGTAAATAATCAATATAAATTAAAACATCTCTGACAGATGAGGTTGGTGAAATATATTTTGATATAACTTGGTAATTTTCTGTTGGAAATGGTTTGAACCTAAACCATTGTGGTTTCTTCTAAGCCATGGTCAAAAGATTCATTAAAGTTTGTGTCTTGATAACCAGGAACAATGGAATATGAAGAAGACAAAAGCAATACTGAAGTACATTTGATGTTGTTACAAAGCATATAGCTTAAATCTTAACTAGAGTAAGTTATTAAATTACTTATTACGGGTCTGTTTATTCAAATGACTTCATATTCCAGAGTTTTCTGGTTATCATTGTGCTTGCTAATTTTTGAAACAGTAAATTTTAAAAAACAGAAAAGTTTTTCTATTTTTGATAAAATATGATAATGACATCACCAAACCTTAAACATACAGACATACATGACATAGCTAAATATTAAATCTATCTTGACATAAAGTTGTCTTGACATAGATAAATACTGTATCTTGACATAAATAAATACTAAAACTATCTTAACATAAATAATTCTAAAGTAATCTTGACATAGATAAATACTTCATCTATCTTGACATAGATAATACTAAAGTTGTCTTGACATAAATAAATTCTAAATCTTGACATAAATAAATACTAAAACTATCTTGATATAAATAAATAATATATCTATCTTGACATAGATAAATACTAAATCTATTTTAACATAAAGAAATACTAAATCTGTCTTGACTAAAGGTATTTTGACATAAGTAAATATTAAGTCTATCTTGACATGGATAAATACTAAATCTATCTTGACATAAATAATACTAAAGTTATCTTGACATAGATAAATACTAAATCTATCTTGATTTAAATAAATACTATATCTATCTTGACATAACGCAATTTTAACCTAGTATATAACAATTATTACCATGACATAAAGAAATCTTGACATATGTTTCTGACATAAAGAACACGATAATTCTAACCTGACATAAAGAAAAGCATGCTAGCAATCCCTCCAACATTCGTGATCACAGGATCAACTCTCTCCACAACCGGTGCACTAAGCAATAATAATATAATTATTAATGATAGATCAGTTTAAATTCTATAGTAATCTTTAACCCCCTTTGCTCAAAAGGTTTGTTTGATCGTTAAGATGTTCTAAAAGACAAAAAAATTGTTAATGATTTCTTTTATCAATTGATTTTTATAAAAGTATCAAAGAATTTATAATATTATTCTTTGGCTAACACTATTTATTTTCAAAATCGTCATATAAGATTAGACTTCTAATTTACACAACTCAAAGTTTATACTTATATCATCTTATATATGGAGTATCAAGATCAAGATTCAATATCATGGGAAATAAAAACAATTGCAGAGATGATAATTAGTAAAAGTTAAGTTATTAAAAATACATTAACAAGGTTTTTTGATTGTTACTTTTCAATACTTTTAGGGTTTCCAAATAAACATTATCTATATTTTCTTTTCTGTTTGTTTGTCTGTCCGTCTCAAATGAATGTGAAAATATCTAAACCGATCGGACCCTAGTTTCTGTGTCAAATCACATGACCCGAGAGAAGGTTTATTGAAAGTTAAAAAATGTTCTCCGGATAGAATGTCGAAATTTAATATTCTTAGCACAATATATAATGTAGAATATCAATGAACTAAGTTTTACTAAAGTGAGTTAGATTTGATCTTTACAAAATCATTAAATATGCCTTCAAATACTAAAGCAAAACCTCATTGTATATTTAGATCGTCATTTTTAAAGAATTTCAGGTCTTCGTTAAAGTCTAAATCTTTGTAATTTTAATTTTTTAAAGTTTACAAGGTATGTGTAATGTGGATGTAAAACGTATTACCAAATAGAAAAATGAATGTAACAAAGATTTAAATAGAATTAAAAAATATCAATTAATGGCCTGTTTAGCCGTTTTCACGTTTATTGAATACAAACAAACGGACAAGCTGAGTACCATAGAGTAATAAAACGAAGAGGTGAAGCTTAGCTTAGATGTAGACAACCGACCTGTCTTTTAATTAATTAATAGACAGGTCGGTTGTGTACATCTGAGCTAAGCTTCACCTCTTCGTTTTATTACTATATCCTGAGTACTGTTTATTTAGACGTAATTGATTTAACTGTAAATAATATAAGTTTTAATTGATCGGCCTAATTAAGAAGCAAGATTTTAAACTTGACCTTGTAAGAAAATTAATAGAGTTAGTAATTATGACATTAGGAAAAATATTTAAAATTAAAAAGGGCGTATACAGGGGGGAGGAAAGGGGGGTAGCCACCCCCCCCCCAATAGAACTCAGAGCTATCACACTTTTTAAATCTTAAACAGAACATAAACATAAAAAAATTGTTTGCAGTTCTGAATTGTGGATTTGAGGGGAGCCCTCTATCACAAAAAGTATATATTAATTCAGTGATGTAACCTAATTTTCCCTTTTTTAGAAAGACTTTTTAATTTTGACCTTCAAAAAAGTATAAACTTTAAACTAAACAATCAAAATTAAAAGATTTTAAAAGTTTTTTTTATAAATTTTAAATAGCTTTTATTTACTTTTGTATGAGCTTCTAATTGAATTAAAATATGTCTTTTTCTCTGATATTTTTTTAGGAATTTTAACGCTTTGATTTCTGATCGATTTCACCCCAGAATATTTCATAAAAAGCATGAATATTGTGTTTTAAAACTAATAAATTCTAAATTCAGGTTAAAAACACAAACCAAAGATAATTCTATGGTTTCACTCTAAACACTTTCTAAATAGGAAAAGCGTGACAGGAAACCCACATATATGCATTTGAGTCAATAAAGAAATTTTTAAAGCCTCAAAATGTTTGACGGGGAGACTAATAATTTAACGGAAGATATAAATGTCCATTTTTGTTCTTTTTAAAATTTTCAAACCCTAAGCGTACAATACAAATGTGCAATTACATAAATACACATTTATTGCCTAAATGTCGTTTTTATACTTTCCTTTTGTGAGTATCATTGTAGATCTATAAAACCAAAAGGTCTATAATTATCTTTAGAGACCATCCATGCGGAAAAGATATTTCAATATTAAAATTGAATTCGTAAAATGCTTTGAAACGTATGCCCCCCTCCCCCCGCCAGGCAAAACAGGCCATTATCAATAAAACAGAAAGAACCCCCCACCTCATTCCCCCCCACACATCCAGTATTATTTGATTTCCCGCATTTCTCTCAGTTCTTTGTTGTATTTTCTTATATAACTAATATTCTCTCCTATTGTGTTGTTATGCAATATTTTCTTTTGTTAACTTGAGAAACCTTTTTTAGATTCAAAACGGAAATTTTCTTTCAGTTATTGTTTGAAAATGATAAAGTTCTATGATAAAGTTCTATGATAAAGTTCTATGATAAAGTTCTATGATGAAGTTCTATGATAAAGTTCTAAGATAAAGTTCTATGATAAATTTCTATCATAAAGTTCTATGATGAAGTTCTATGATAAAGTTCTATGATAAAGTTCTATGATAAATTTATATAACTAATATTCTCTCCTTTTGTGTTGTTATGCAATATTTTCTTTTGTTAACTTGAGAAACCTTTTTTAGATTCAAAACGGAAATTTTCTTTCAGTTATTGTTTGAAAATGATAAAGTTCTATGATAAAGTTCTACGATAAAATTCTATGATAAAGTTCTATGATAAAGTTCTATACGATAAAATTCTATGATAAAGTTCTATGATAAAGTTCTATGATAAAGTTCTATGATAAAGTTCTATGATAAAGTTCTAAGATAAAGTTCTATGATTAAATTCTCTGATAAAGTTCTATGATAAAGTTCTATGATAAAGTTCTAAGATAAAGTTCTATGATAAATTTCTATCATAAAGTTCTATGATAAAGTTCTACGATAAAATTCTAAGATAAAGTTCTATGATAAAGTTCTATGATAAAGTTTTAAGATAAAGTTCTATGATAAAGTTCTAGAATAAAGTTTTATGATAAAGTTCTATGATAAAGTTCTATAATAAAGTTCTATGATAGATTTCTATCATAAAGTTCTATGATAAAGTTTTAAGATAAAGTTCTATGATAAAGTTCTATGATAAAGTTCTATGATAAAGATCTATAATAAAATTTTATAATAAAGTTCTATGATAAAGTTCTATGATAAAGTTATATAACAAAGTTCTATGATAAAGTTTTATGATAAAGTTATATGATAAAGTTCTATGGAATAATTCTATCGACAAAAGGGGATACAGAAGTTATTACAAGCGGCTCTCTATTTAAAAAGTGTGAGCTACGAATAATTGAGAAATCCTTATTTTTCTAACGGAAAGGAATTGAGTTTTTGCCACAAACTCTGATTTAATAATCACTATATCTTTGGAACCAAATGTTGCAGACCTTAGATATTTCAAACTATGAATTTTGTTAGATCAAATAATCTGAGTTTGAAATATCAAAGGTTTACAACATCGGGTTCTAAAGATATTGAGGTTTAAATATTTGATTTTGTTCCAAAGACTCAATTCCTTTGATTTCTTATTGTGCCTATGCCATTAAAGTGAGTTAAGGTTAGTTGCTGGAGAGATAAAAAAGGAAATTGTGTATGTTTCATGATAAAAATTACAATATTTTTTTTCTTTGCTCTGTACAGAAAGGTTCAAAGGGTACTGTTGCGAATGAGAATAGGAAACTTATGTCACTCTAAGAGTGGATAGTCGCTTGAAATGACGACTAAAGGCCTTCTAGGACACTCGATAGTTTTTCTTCTTTCTTCTCATATCATAATATCTCTTCATCTCTCTCCCATTCCTAACTTTCATTTTTTCATTTCCTGTCTACAGATATACAATCTTAAAGTTAAAACATCATGATATTTTATAAAATTGTTCAAACCTTGATCTTCACAGTTCTTGCACCAAAACATAGGGGTTCGGCATGGATATATTTGTGGACCCCAATTACCTGACTTTTTCAACTACAGGAGGAGTTGGCTGTTTCTGTACTATACTCTGGAAAATATTTTGCCCCAATGTGCTTCCACTCTGAATGATGTTTTGGCCCAAGGTGTTCCCAAGCAGACCTATTCTGTTTACAATGTTAGAGGCTTCCACCGCCAAGGAGTCTGGAGCTATAGTAGTATCATCTTCCATTACTTCCCAGTTGGTTGTAGTTTCATCAGCTGCTACCTCGGTTGTCCTATCTTTATCTATGATTGCTTCAGCTTCTGTTTTTGTGTTGATTTCCAGTGCAGAAATATCATTCACTTCATCATTACTACTTTCAGACGTAGTTTCACGTTTAGAATCAGTGCTGAGAATAGAAACGGGGGATGTAGGAAAAGCAGGAGTCATGTCTTCGGCAGAATCCTCGTTGATCAAAACAGCAGCATCAGTTGTATCTTCAGCATCAGTTGTTGTTGGTTTTGATGCATCCTTCTGTATACCGAACTTTCGGGTTATTTTTGGCCCAGGAAAACATAAAACTGATTCAACTGACAGGCAGACAAGAAGAACTATTTCCAGTCTCATTTTATCTAAAAATATACAAAAATAATTTATGTTTGTTACAAAAAAGGAAGAATGTAATTATATAATTACAGTATAAGTGCAAAATTTCTCATGAATTCGTGCAAATGGTAAAATGCTTGAAATCTAAAACTGTCTGCTTTGGAATCCGTCAAATATTCAGTGGAAATTCATAGATATAGATTAAAAGATGTAGACGAGGGGAGGAAGGCCAACCACAACAATTTCTAGTCCAAGCCACATTCTCTTCATTTTCTCGTCCGAGCCACCTCGAAATCCTCGTCCTTCCAAGACAATTTTTTCTAGTGTCTAATCGACATTATAAACTATTTTTAAGAATCGGGCCACCTTGAAGCATAAATGAAATATTGAAATTTTCTAAATCGAAAAATTTAGTTTTAATTGAATTAAATTTTGAGTTCGATGTTCTTATAAATAATCACCTTTTTTACGCGCATTTTCAGAAAGTCCTGCTGTAGAATGCCGCAAATAATTCTGAGTTTATAGAACTATAATCTTTTTTGTTGATTATAGTGCTGCTGTAATCTGCAGTGCTATAGTGGAGATTTATCTAACATGTGTTATCTTCAAGAATTAGAAACTTTAAAACACATAGTAATGGAAGGACGAGGATTTTGAGGTGGCTCGGACGATAAAATGAGACAAAAATTGTTGTGGCTGACCTTCCTCCCCTCTGCAAACTGTAAAGTCAAAAGAAAAGTCAGATAATTCCAGATAATTCAGATCCTAACCTAACCTAGTTTCAGCTATTTTTAGCAAATAATAATTTCAAATCAGTAAAATACAAGACATGTTTCGCCATCAATGTTTCAAAATTTTATAATTAATCGTTTCACTTGGAACACTAGGCGGTGTGCAGCTTACGTAATTTTAGAACATAATCAATTTTTCTGTCGTTTATATGAACATCTGCAGTGGACTCATCCTAGGAAAGAGGGGAGGGGGTGTGTGTTTGTATGTTACAAAATTATAACACGTAAAAACAGATGTAACATAATTGAAAAATGTTACATCTCCCTAACCCCAAACCCTTGATAATTTAAAGGATGTATAAAGGATAAAGCTTCAGAGACGACTTTACGGAACTTATTTATATTTATCTGTTTTCTAATAATCACGATTCTATGTAAACTTGTTTCTTTCTTTGCCAAATCAAATCGTCATATTATAAGAGTTTCAGGTCGTCTTTACAATCTCATCCTTTGCTTTGTATCTTAGGAGACCCTTTTTCACAGGTTTTTTTTGTCGAGTTTTCGGTGATTTAAATTAATAAAATATAGAATCAAAATAAATACATTTTTTCCCCTTCTTCTTTTTCTTTTTTTTCTAAAGAACTTAGAAAGAAAGTTGATACCACCATACCATGCATGCCTGATTCACAACGGTTCTTTAAAACCCTTAAATGTTGGAGCAAAAAGTTATCTTTGAGTTTCTTTCTAAAAGTTGATAACTGTTGATTGAGGTTCTCTGTGCAAAGAAACTTAAGGATTTATCCAATAGAGACAATTAAGGAAATTAAGAGAATATTTAAGGCTGTAAAGGATCGATGATATCTTCCTCATATTGATACAAATAAGAGCTGAATTAAGTCTCTAAGATCAGGAAGAATAAAAAAACTATAAAAAACTATAAAAAGTCAAAATGATCATTAAAAGGAAGCAAAAAGCCTCAAAAACGCATTTAATTAATAATCTCTTTATGATTTTAAGGAAAGAATTAAAAAAACTTTTTTTCTGTTTTTCTCACCAAATATTACAATAATCGAGATAAATTAAAGTTAACAAAAATAACATTCTTAAAACAATTATTTTGTTAATTATAGGTCTGAAAGATAAAGACAATTTTTAGGCGGTCTCTTTCACCCTCCTCACCCCCCTCCCTCCCCCCATTTAGAACAAGAATAATATTTTTTTATCTGAAGGTTGTACTTTTATTAAGTGCATTAAGCAGGCTGTTTTCAAGCCACAAAAAAGCTTAGAAAAAGAATAAGAAAAAATGACCGCAAATCAATTTTTTAATTACAAACTGTGTCTTAAATCTGTAAAATTAAAATGAACTTGGAAGTCATTGTCTTAAAATATTAGTCCAAATTGCAAATAATTGCGTATGCAGGAAGAGTTTAAGCAAAGGTATGCGGTTGCGTCCATGATGCGTCAATATTTGTTGGTACGTCTTCACTGTGTGGTAGGCTGATGTCAACTCAAGTTACAATATTTAGTTTAGCGTGACCAAGCAACTTTTTCCTCATACATATACTCTAAACTCTATATAGTGCTCCTACCCCCCCCCCCCACAACTCTCATTTCCCTTTCCTTCGTACCCCATTCTTTATACCCCCATTACCTTCTATTGTACATTTCTTCCCCCATCCTTTACCTTTATTTCTACCTTCTTGACTTCCTTCCTATATAACCCATTTCCTTTCTTCTTATTCCCTTTCACTTGTTATCTTCCTTAAAATATATATAACCCTTTCTTTTTCTCCCTATTCCCTTTCACTTGTTATCTTCCTTCCTATATAACCCTTTCCCTTTCTTCCTTTTCACTTTTACTTGTTATCTTCCTTCCTATATAAACCTATCCCTGTCTTCATATTCCTTTTCACTTGTTATCTTCCTTCCTATATAACCCTTTCCCTTTCTTACTATTCCCTTTCACTTTTTATCTTCCTTCCTGTATAACCCTTTCCCTTTCTTACTATTCCCTTTCACTTGTTATGTTCCTTCCTATATAAACCTATCCCTTTCTTCATATTCCCTTTCACTTGTTATCTTTCTTCCTATATAACCCTTTCTCTTGTTATCTTTCTTCCTATATAACCCTTTCCCTTTCTTCCTATTCCCTTTCACTTGTTATCTTTCTTCCTATATAACCCTTTCCCTTTCTTCATATTCCCTTTCACTTATTATCTTCCTTCCTTCTTCTCTTCCTTTTTCAATCTCTATTCCTTTCTTTTAGCCCTCCTTTACAAATACAACCTACCTTTCTTCCCCCCCTTCCCATCCCACTCCCCACCCCGTGTTCCCTACCTTCTTTACCACCCTTCCTCCCTTCCCCCTTCCCTCTTCTCACTAGTCCCCTCTCCCTCCTTTATTTCCTACTCCAACCCCCCCTAATTTTATCCATTTTCTTTGAACTTCTCGCTGTCAAATTATAGTTTCGTTATACCACTTAAAAATACTTTTAAAATACTAATGTTTGTTGACACATCACACAAGGATCCTCCTCGTATAGGAAATGTAGGTTAAGTATATATTTATATAATATATAAAGCGAGAACTGCGTTTATGTTAAGGAATGAAATATATCAAAGAAGTTGAATTAAAGGGACTGTAAGCGTAATTATAAGTGACCCTCCATGCAAAGATGGCAATGTCTTATTTACAACGGTACCCTTGAAACCTTAAGCTAATTGAAAATGTGGAAGAAACCTTCGCGCGCTTTTCAAGTCACTTTTACAGAGAAATCGCAAATGGAAATAAACCAAAATAGAACCAAAAAACATGGATATATAATTCTTACTTAATTAATCAGACAAAGCTTTCAAGGTTACCGTGGTGAATCAGGCATTACCATCTTTGCATGGAGAGTCATTTTAAATTACGCTTACAGTCAACATATTAACATATAAAAGAATAGTTGTATTCTTTCAATTTATTTTTGTATTTTTTACAAGCAGAAACACTAAGGTTTCCCCCCCCCCCCCTCAAATTTGTATAACCCCGTTGACAAGTAAAATGACAAAAGCTCAAATTAAATTGAAGAGAAAATGAAACGGCTAGCTGTGTGAGCGGGGGAAGGCAGGCGGCCTTGAGCCACCACTATTTCCCCTTCCGTGCCACATATTAGCTTTTTTCTCTTCCGGCAGCCTTGAGCCACCACTATTTTTCCTTCCGTACTACCACATTTGACTCTTCCGGGCAAAACTACTTTTTTAAATGGTATATTTAGGGCCTTTTAAAGTGTGATTTAAAAAAATCCAGCCACGTCACGCAAAAAAGCACAACTCAAACCATTTTTTAAATTATACTTAAGATTAATATTTTGTGTTTTGAATTCTTAAACTGTTTTACAATGAAATTTTTGACAAACTTAACTGAGTATTGCATCTTTTTATATCATTTTATTTCATTTACTTTCTCCAAAATTACATTTCATCAGAAAAATGCAGTTAACTTTAAACCATAGATATACAAGAATATAGATAGCTTATGTCGTCTTCACCATACCGGAGGTTACAGTCATGTATATCTATGCTTTAAACACAGGGTCTTGGAATGAATGCAGGAGAAGTTATTTTCCATATTATTGATGAGCTAATAGTTGAGAGGTTTTCCTCTGTGAAGTTGGAATAAATCTATTTCAAGACTCGACTGGTTTGGTTTTAAAGTATCGCATCGACATAGTCTTGGGTTTTAACACACTAAATCACTTTTTTTGGTAGCCCTAAACATGTAAGACAGTAGCATATTTGTTTTTAGCTAAATTTCGGTTTTTGCATAATAGCTTGCAACCTTTGGATCACTGTGGCATTTAAAGGGAGTGACCGGGAATGTAAAGTAGTTGAACTGAGAATTTGAGAACTATCAGACGTTTTTACGATGCATATTTGTTCAGCAAATGTACAAATTCACCCTTTAAGATCCTCATAGACTGTCTATTTTGGAGGAATGATTTTGAGAATTGGTGTTTTTTTTTAATTATTCAATGATGACCACAAAAATGTAACAAACAATCGATAGTAAACTAATAAGTTGTTTAGAAACAAATTGATAAGATAAAAATTAACTCTTATCTTAGAAAATAACTAATCTTATTCAGTCTCTGAAATGTCTCATTGTTCACAAACATTTCCTGAAATTTTTATTGAAAAGACGATATTTGAAAAATTTGAAGAAATCTGCGAACAAATTTGTTAAGCAAAAAAAGAAATTCAATATAATGATGGAAAAGGAAATAATTGTTTTATATAACATTTATTTATTGACAAATTTCTATAGAGAAATTGAGATTAGTTTACTCTAAGATTTATGTTACATTTTTCGTCGTTATTATTGAATAATAAAAAAAAACCGATTCTCAAAATCATCTCTCCAGAGTGGACGATGAAGGAGGATTTAAAAATTAATTTATCACTCTTGCTGAGCAATATGCACCGTAAAAACATCTGATAGAACTCAAATAATTTCTTTGCAAAACTGCTTTCTCAGTTCATACATTGTTGGTCACTCTCTTTAAACAATTAATAAAAAATGTCTGAGTAAAAGAATAATAAATTGTCAATAAAAAAGGGAAATTATAAATCTTCTTTTCTATCTCATGAAATGACCTACCCCAGCAATTTTACATCTTTTAGTCTTGTAGGGACTGTATAAAGCTTAATTCCATGGGACCCTCCTTGCAAAAATACCGATACCTTAAAAACCTTTATCTTCAATATTGTGCAAGATTTTGTTGTTTTAAAAGTGTCAAATTCTGATAATTCCTATATTTTTTCCTGCAGTAGTAATGCGCAAGTCTTCGTTATATAGATACCACAATTGTAAAAAATAAAACAATTTTCTATACTCTAAACATTCATATCTAATTCATACTTGATCAGACAAAGCTTTTAATATGTACTGTTGTTGTAAATCCGGCGTTGCCAGCTTTTTAATTATGATATGTTATGACTTAACCTTAAAGTCCCTTGAAGGGTAGTGTTCGCGAAAAATTAAAGGGGTTATAGGCTTGAGGTGAAAAATAAACGCTTTTGATCGCTACAAATCGTACTTCTATCTGTTGCGTCGCGTCTATAAGGAGAAAATTGTTAAAAACGACTCATGCTGAAGAACATAGCGTCCATACAAATTCAATACACATTCAACTCGGATCGTAAAAGATTTGAATGTTTCAACTTTCTAAATTTGTATGGACGCTACTTTCTTTAGCATGAGTTGTTTTTAAAAATTTTCTCATCATAGACGAAACAGATAGAAGTAAGATTAGTAGGCTAGTAGCGATCAAAAGCGCTTATTTTTCACTGTAAGCCTATACTCCCTTTCATTTTTCGCGAACACTCCCTTTAAAGAGAAACTCCACTTGCCGGTCATTTTATTTAATAACGCCATCACCAACCAATTTATTTCAAATCTGAAAATTACAGATATTTCATAAATAAAATCCCCCAATACACCCCTCTCCCCCACCGGCACTTCAGTGTGTGTCATAATATTTTTCTAATGATATTTAGCGTGTATAGATATATATATGTTGAAATTCACTTTCTAATGTTAGTATTGATACCTCCCCCCGGCCCCACCCCCCTCTCCTCAGGGTATAAGAGGATGACCAGCAAATTTGCTTTTTTCTAATTCCATCCATTCCGTCAAGGAAATTAAACCAGGAACCTTCATATCCGTCTCACCAAGGAAATTAAACCAGGAACCTTAATATCCGTCCCAACAAGGAAACCGAGCCAAGAACTTTAATATCTGTCCCACTAAGGAAACTAAACAAGGAACCTTTATATGCATCCCACTATGGAGACGAAACCAGGAACCTTAAGATCCGTCCCACCAATGAAACCGAACAACAAAATTTCGCATCCGTCATGATGGACGAATAAGAATTTTTCCTATTTAGTTAAGTAGCAAAAGGGCCCGGCTGCTATGATTTTGAATGCTTTAGGGATTTCAATTTTACAATCTTGAATGCAATTATAGATTTCGATATTTGATTTTCTGTCATCCCTACAGTTAGATTCTGGTGATCGGTCATATGCTCTAGTATAATATTCACTGTACACTATTAACTAACAATTTTCTAATCCCGATATCTTTTCAACCTGATTATGTAAACACTTGATCTTTTAAACCCAGATTATTTGATCTATCAGAACGCATAGTTTGAAATATCTAAGGTCTCCGACACTGGGTTGCAAAGATATATGGATTCTAAAATCAGAGTTTGTGGCAAAAACTTAATTCCTTTAAGCTCATAATAGATCTCGGCATCTCATACCTCTTTTCTTTTCTCGTAAAATATAAATAAATGCAGCAAATATATTATCAATATTGCCGATCACCATGATTTATTGGAAAAGAGCAAGAATAGGGAAATCTTTAGTGAAACTCTAAAAGTGTATACATTATATATATACATGTTCGTTGAGCACCTTGCTCAATCATCCCGTGCCATACTGGGGCACTGCCACAACGTGATGTTATATGTATTGTATAGTCATGTTTTTGTCATTAGTGAATATGTATCATGTATGCTCGAATTGTGAATTTTTAAATGATCATTAAAAAATTTGCAAAAATCCAAACCATGCATTTTGAAATGTCTTTGAATAAGTAAAAGTTTTCAATATTTTTCGTAGACTTTGAGCAATGTGCATAGACAAGGAAAGTTATGATTTAAAAAAATGTTCTCTCCAACACGATCAGCTGTTATAGGTTTACTAATCATTCAAACAATTATTTTCTAAGTTTACTAAATTATACAATAGCTGTTACAGGTTTACTAATCATTCAATCAATTATTTTCTAGGTTTACTGAACTATATAATAGCTGTTATAGGTTTACTAATCATTCAACAATTATTTTCTAGGTTTACTGAACCATATAACAGCTGTTTAAGGTTTACTAATCATTCAAACAATTAATGTCTAGGTTTACTGAACTACATAACAGCTGTTATAATAGGTTTACTAATCATTCAAACAATTATTGTCTAGGTCTCCTGAACTATATAACAGCTGTTAAAGGTTTACTAACCATTCAAACAATTGTTTTCTAAGTTTACTAAATTAATATAACAGCTGTTCCAGGTTTACTGAACAAACTGCATTTCTAGCCTTACTTAACAATGTAAAATTTAATGAACAATATAACAGCAGTTTCAGGTTTACTAACCAATATGACAGCTTTTCAAGGATTTTAGTACAATATAACAAGCTATTTGTTCTAGGTTTACTAAACAGTATACCAATTATTCTAGGTTTAATGAACAATAAACCAATTATTCTAGGTTTACTGAACAATAAACCAATTATTCTAGGTTTACTGAACAATAAACCAATTTTTCTAGGTTTACTGAACAATAAATCAATTAGTCTAGGTTTACTGAACAATAAACAACCAATTATTCTAGGTTTACTGAACAATAAACCAATTTTTCTAGGTTTACTGAACAATAAACCAATTATTCTAGGTTTACTAAACAATATTCCAATTATTCTAGGTTTACTGTACAAAACAACATAACAGCTGGAGCTGACCTGGCTGTGCTTGAGCTAGCTGTGCCGGTCATTATTAAAGATACAATATGGCCGGCTTGTTTACCATCCTTGGACGACTATATTCTTATTAACAAGGTGAATAGATGATCAGCTACTCTTAAAAGGACCGTAAACGAATTTTCAAGGAACCCTCAATATTTGGAGTGGCACGTTTACCATTAATAACGGTAACCTTTAGAAATAAATTAGGTATCAATGATTTCTCTATAAAAAATTATTATTTTCAATTGCGGTTTCTTTATGAAAAATAATAGAGGAAATTATCATACTTTGAAGCAGTATAGGGTGAGACTACAACAGCAGTTAATCATATTAAGGTTTCAATCAAATCGGGCATGTCTCTAAAAATTTCCCTGAAGTTCTTTCCAGCTAGCTCAGACGGTTAACGGGGGGGGGGCATCATGTGGGGAAGGGGGGGGGTCTCCTTTTTTATTTATCATGTAAGAGTTCAATGGGTTTAAACTTTTAAAAATTCTGCTTATCCAAAAAAGCTGGTGTAGACTGTAGATATATTGATTTTCAAATGAGGAGGTGAAAAGCTGGGCTTGCTGAAGCATTTATTTCTCTGCAGGGTGATGTAAAAGTACTGAGTATATATGGGTTCGGAGTAAATGATCCAGATGTAAGAGATCACCCAGATATTCTTCAATACAGTCAGGTTCAACTTCAAGATGAACAGGTTTGCAGGTAAACACGTTCATATACATTACATAAATATGCGGAATAGGAAGACGACAGTAGGACTCAAGATGATAACTGTGTATACTGTATAGAGATGAGAAATAACTTGTTTCGTTTTTTCCCAAGGCTTTTCAGGTTTTTGGACTACAAAAGGGCACAAAATGAAGCATCCTTCCTCGTGTGTATTTTTATTCAAAAAGGCAGTTGAACTTGTGGAATGGCTATTTTTTCAAAAAGAAGTTTATATTCTGCAGTATATACTACATGGAGTACACGATATACTACATGCAGTACACGATATACTACATGGAGTACACGATATACTACATGCAGTACACGATATACTACATGGAGTACACGATATACTACAAGCCGTACACGATATACTACATGCAGTACACGATATACTACATAAACTATGAATTACGGTGATTAAAATTCTTATATAAGAAAGGAATAGTTCAGTTCTAAGGCACTAAGTTCATATGACAATACGTTTACTTTCCAAAAACATTGCAAAAATTCCATGTTAAAAATGTGTAAGGAAAAACTTGAAAGTTTTTAAAATTCAAGTTATTCTTATTGTTTCTGTCTGTCGGGAAACATGATCCCGTTGTATTTAGTAAGTTGGTTTTCAAACTTTTTGCTTTGTATTAACAGCATAAACATATAAGATTGTTTAACTGTCGTCTTCCAATTCTGGAATTATATAAATATTCCTGTATTTTTTAAAACTGAGAAGGATATTTTTTTTTTCGTATAGAAAAGTCTTGAAGAAAATCTAATGTATANTGTACATATTAAAAAAGTATTAATCTAAGGATGTTCAAATTTTTTGACTTTTTAAACCAACAAATGCCCCTCAACTTAGACTTAAAGCTGGGCTTTTATACAACTCAGACATGACGTCTTAATGCTTAATTTTACATATACCAGACTAAATCTATATTTAGACCTACTTCCAGTCAATGTATCTTAACATTGCGCGCAGTGGTCAGCGTTTATATCAATACAATAAAGTAAACTTTTCTATTTAAGTTTTGATTCTTTCAAGCATTTTTTAAATAACAAGGTTACAAGATAAACACGTTTTTGGAAAGCTTGGTATAAATCAAAAATTGAAATCAAAAGTCGTCTTCATTGTATTGATAAATACGACGACATTTTAGCTCTATTCTGGGAGAGAATCCCATGTATTTGTAGAGTAGCCTGGGAAATCAAAGGAAATCAGTTCTGTGCAATAGGAAACTCTTCTAAATCAGAGAGCAGGTATAAAATAAGGACAATGACGCTCTACAATATATATTTAAGGGACTGTATGCGTGATTTTTACAAAATTTTAAAAATTAAAAAAAAAATTTAAAAATTTTAAAAGCTTAGTCTGACCATATAGTATTTAGTTTCTTAAAATTGTTTACTTTCATTTGCGGTTTCTCTGTAAAATTGACTTGCACATGCCTTGCTTATAAGAAGCAATGAAGAAATCTACAGAAATAAACACTATTTGTGTCCGAAAAACAACAATATCTTCCACATTGTTAATCAGATAACTGTGTCAAATCGGTCATCTTTGTATGGAGGGTCACTTGAAATTAAGCTTACAATCCCTTTAAATTAAGCTCACAGTCCCTTTAAATCATAAAATAATATATTTAGTCGTGTATCAGATTCATGTAATGGAGATTCAGGAGGAGGACTAATGTATCAAAGATATGATCAGGAAAATATTAATCTTTTTTTCTCTTAAATTTTTTAATTATTAAATAAATTAAGAATTAACAAATCTCATTCCTTAACTAAAAGTCAACCCACTCAACTTAGAGTTTTTTTAAACCAAACCTAGAACGTTCCGGTGGTTCTCCCGAGTTCCCCAATCAAAATTTGAGGCAAATCGGTCCAGGGATTCATGAGTTATGATTGGACATCCAAACAAACAAACAAACAAACAGAGATGTTACTACTTTACATTTACATGATAACTTTATGTATCGATTAATATAATTTGTAAGAGTTTCATTGTTGTTGGTCTGGTAAGTTTTGGAGAAAGTGATTGCGGATTAGGTTAAAGATAATTCATTCAAAATTTTTTTTATGTTTTACAGATTAATTTACAATATCTATAAGTATGTTTTGCCTTTCTGTCTGTTTTTATGTATTTATTAATAGATAAATCGGCATAAACGAACGTCCCTAAATTTGTTATGGTAGCTCACATGACCCCAGGGTATGTGGATCGTCAAAATCGAAATATTTGAAACAAAATGTTATCATTTATTACTTTTAAAGATGCACCAAATGCGCGAAAATCTAAAAGTGATTGAAAAAGGCAACTCACCAAAACTTGCTATATTGCTATAGTTGTTTGAGAAACCTAATATCATATAGATGTCAGATTAAAACTTAACCCAGTGTAATAAATCAACTCATACATGATGTAGATTAACAAACAGTTTTGCCATCCAAATACATTCCGGGTGTTGTTTATCTAAATTTTATGTTTACAATAAAACTTGCTCAGTAAAATGTTAATAATCACCTTATCCTATCAACTTTCATTTAAATTATCTGTCTGACTAGCAAGAGGAAGGCCTGGAGTTTATACAAACTTTAAAGGGACTGTAAGCGAAATTTCAAGTGACCCTTCATACAAAGGTGGCAAGGCCCAACTCACAATGGTGCCCTTAAGAGCTTTGTCTAATCAAGTATGAATTAGATATCAATGTTTATAGTTTTGAAAACTGATTATTTAAAAAAGGGGTTTCTATCCAAAAATAGACAAAAATAGACAGTTAAGTTCAACTGTAAAGAGAAATCGGAAGAATTTATAAAATGTCGTATTTTTCACTTTCTGATATTGGAATGCTGCAGATATTTAGTTTTTTAATTAATTGATTATATGGAGCTCATTAAAACTGTTCCCGCATATTCATGGCTATTTTTTTTTGCTATTTCTAAAATTTGCGTATAGCAATATAAAACCCATTGAAAATTTGTCAAGACAACATTTCTTAACTCTTTCGATAACTTAAAATGTCTAGGGTAAACTGTAGGAATTATCAAAACTAAACATACTAAACGACAATGATTCCATATTATTATTCAAATATAGGTTTTAGAGTACAGTTGTCACTCAGGCATTGACATCTTTGCATGAATGGTTTGAAATTACACTAACAGTCCCTTTAAAGATCATCTGACCTGGATTCTGGAAAATACTGTTATTCAGCAACCTGATAATGGTGGATGGACTGAATGGGGTTCCTGGAGTACATGCAGTACATCTTGTGGAAGCGGTAACAAGGTAAGCTTATGAAATAGATCAAAGACTAGATATACACAGACTGCTTATAAGCTCTCACGGGCTAGGTTTATTGTTGTAACGTCACGAAAATGCTACATTTCCGTGAAAGGTTTTAAATGTAATCTAACGGCCACTTCTTTAATTTAATTTCTAATTTACTTAAATCTATTAATATTAAGCTGACAATTTTCTAAATCATAAGAAAGAAGTTTGCATTGATAAAAGATGAATCCTGTATTAAAAAGTGGCTTAAAAAGTTCAAGAGGTGACTTTGTTCAGAAGAAAAGAATAAATTTGAAGTCATGGGGCTATTTACATCTTTAGATTTGTCTAAGAATTGAAAAGTTTGTGGAAGGAAGCCTTTTTTCAGATAATTCAGATCCAATCCAAGGAAAAATCCTAACAAATCCAGAAAGATTTCCGCTCATGTTCAGGTGTTCAAATTAAGTGATAAAGAAATTTAAAGGAAGCATGGCAAAAATGCTTATCAAAAATACGAAACTAAAAGCTATTAATGTTCACAACGAAAATAAGAACCTTTGTCGTATTTACAAGGTTGATAAGAGTCTATGAGGTTCTGTCTAGCTAGCTGGCGGCTACGATTTCCGACACCGGGTAGCAGACGTCCAAAAACAACTACTAAATAATTTTCAAATCCGATATTTTTTGCATGGACTAGTTTTATTATAACCATTATAAGATAAATATGAATTCACAAGATTGTATTGCCAATATCGAGAGTTCTAGTGGGAACCTTTTTTATGTACACCCTTTATAATGCCCATTCATGGGTTAAGTTTTACAATTTTCAAATCTATAACATAAGATTTATGAATTCAAAATTTTTTGGTTATGAAAACTTTTTATGAAGACTAATCTCACTTAAAGGGGAGTATTAATTTGGCGTCTAATGTATAATGTCTGTATACATCTAATTCACACGAATCTCCCGCGCGATTTACCTTGTATATTCTGTATATGTAGTGTACTGTACAGCTTGCTCTATCTGGATAAAAGTCGGCCCGGTACTTGAAATTAGCCGTAGTTTACAGTAAAATATCTATAATGTTATTGAGATTTTTACCTTAGTTCCTCAAATGATTATTCAAACATTACTTTTGGGAATCATTTATGGCAATCTTTAATTAAAAGGTCATTTAAAATTAGAATTTAGGTTCGTGTGAGAAAATGCCCAATTGGACAAACTTGCCAAGGAACTGATTCAATTACAAAAACATGTATTCTCAAAAATTGTCCAGGTAAGTTACAGGGTTACCCACTAAGGATGAGACTGCAAAGACGACCTGAAACTTTATAAATCTGACAGTTCCAAGGTTAATTCAAGTTTTCTACCTTGAAGAGAATATGGCTTATTTAATGATTAAGCAAAGAGAGACACAAGTTTACAGTTGCTCGTAATCACAAATATAAGGAAACAGACAGTATGAATTCTCTACAGTAGTCCTTATAGTCTCATCCTTTATGGGTAACCCTGTTGATATTTTTCCTAAATCACAGAAAAGATGAAAAGATTTTGTTTTATTAGTCAACAATAAATCTAAGAACTCCACGTATAGAAATACTTCCAATAGTTCTTTTGTTTAAAAATACTATTTTCTGTCACCTAACTTGTATTGTAATATAATTTAAAGAATAACCGCACAAGCTGGTTAAATATTACCACTGAGCCCACGTAAAGACTTAAACTTTCACTGTGTTTCACTGCAAAAACTCAATTTCTTACTTTAAGTTTGGTCCAGCTGGTCCAGCTGGGGACCCTGCAGTTTACCTTGCCCAGGTAAAGAAGAAAATACAATAAAAATATCATTACAAAATATCAAATAAAATTTCTTAAAGAGGAGGTAAAAAATGGCGAGGTATAACAATAACAATTCTGTTCACTGTAAACTTGAAGAATGGTTCTATTACATAAATATGTACCCTATCCATTATTTCTAAAAGTATCTTTCCATTAATATTTTGAGATTTAATCAATATTATATTATATTAGATTTTTTCCAACAATATTATGAACAGTGGAATCACAATAATTTTTTTCAATAAACTAAAAAACAAAAAAGTTGATTTGTGCATTGATTTATTAAAAATGAAGGAGGGGAAAGTTGTCTTTTTTGCTACTAGATAGCTACTAGATTGATACTAGATTGCTACTAGATAGCTACTAGATTGCTACTAGATTGCTACTAGATTGATACTAGATTGCTACTAGATTGCTACTAGATTGCTACTAGATTGATTGATACTAGATTGATACTAGATTGCTACTAGATTCCTACTAGATTGATACTAGATTGCTACTAGATTGCTACTAGATTGCTACTAGATTGCTACTAGATTGATACTAGATTGATACTAGATTGCTACTAGATTCCTACTAGATTGATACTAGATTGCTACTAGATAGCTACTAGATTACTACTAGATTGCTACTAGATTGCTACTAGATTGCTACTAGATTACTGAGCTAACTGAGATTTTTTATATTTGACAAATAATTAAAAAAGATATTTAGATTTCTCTCGTATTGGGAGGTATATAGAAATATAGAAATATAGTATATTTATTAATGTATTATTCAGTTTCTAAATGATTTGAGTTTATGCCACAAACTAAAATTTTCTAATCCCTACATCTTTGCAACCTGATGGTGTAATCCTAACATATGTTAAACTTCGAATACTTGATCTGACAGAATTTATGGTTTGAAATAACAAAGGTTTATCACATTGGATTGCAAAGATAAAGGAATTTAAAAATCAGAGTTTGTGTGGTGCAAAGACTCCGTTAAGTTTGGTCTCCACATTCATTTATATTTAATAATATTTTGCATAAACTATATCAGGTTCCAGAACTAGATCTAGAATTTGTGAAACACCTAATGCATCCCTAGAATTTAGGTAATAGGTACTATACATTTTACGCAAGAAAAATTCGAAATAAATCCTTTTATGTTAATTAAACAGGGATAAAGATTTCTAGATTTTCAACTATTTTGGATTTTTAATAACTTCCAACTTGAGTTTTAGATGTATTCAAAACAAAAATCTCGAATTCTTTGTTTTCTGCATTTATAGAGTACATAGTACTAATTTTTTATGAAGAGACCAATGCTTACATACAGTGAAACCCTTAATAAAGAATACATCGAAAGAATTCATCAAATGTCGTATTCTACACTTTCTGATAATGGAATGTTGCAGATATTTAGTTTTTTAATTAAATGATTATATGCAACTATTCAAAACTGTTCCCGCATATTCATGACTATTTATTTATCTTCACAAATACTGAAATATAAGTAATATAGTACAAAACTCATTGAAAAATTTTCAAGACGACATTTGATAAGTTCTTCCGATGAATTCGTTATTAAGGGTTTCACTGTATGTAAGCATTGGTCTCTTCATAAAAAATTGATGATTTTCACAGAAAAAGGAGACAGTTAAGAGAAACAATAATATCTTTCTAATTTTAAATCAGTATGAATCATAGTGAATGAGAATATGCTTTAAATGCTTGATTAAAACACATTTTAACTCAGACATTCTTTTATGATGCTTTCATGTTTCCTAGAATGAATTTTGTAAAAGAAATGCTTTACTATTTTCTTTAAAACTCATAAAATAATATCATAATTTCTTAGTTTTTAATTTGAATTTTGTATTAAGTTTACGTTCTGGTGTAAATACCTGTTCTGGAGAGGATACTCAAATCACCAAGTAATATTCTTCATCCTTTTTCTATTTATTTATAATAATTCAAATTATTTTTTAATATTTATAAATTGAGAATTACAAGATAAACGTCTTGTTAAAAAGGATTATTATCAAGAGGTATCATTTTCCAAAATGTGTTTACTTGTTGCATGTATTTTTTTCTTCAGGTGTAGCTCTTCAAAGTGTACAACTCCAAGACCAACTCCGGCTGATACACCTAGACCAACTTCAGCTCCTACTACTAGACCAACTCCACCTCCTACTAACAGATTAACTCCACCTTCTACTACTAGATCAACTCCACCTCCTACAAGTAAATCAAATAGATGTAATAGTTTTAAGTAATGTACCTGAATCTGTAATTGAAATTAAGTTTTATTTATAATCTAATCTTTATTAAGAGACGTCCTCAAGTAACCTGGTTCTGTCTAAATCTAGACAATGGACTTCATGGTCAGAATATTCCAGCTGTTCTACCAGCTGTAGGTAATCATAATACAATTAAAAGAGCTTCAGCTTGCGCCACTGAATTGCATTGGAAACCTTTCCCTGATTTTTCTCCTATCCTTGTTGTTCATATTTTCTCTGGAAAATTTCTCAAAATTTTATAACAAAAAAAATAATTTTCAGTGAAGGGGTCAAAAGGAGATTTAGAGAGTGCGATGGAACAAGGTAAAAATTACAAAAAAAGTTTTAAAAAATCCTTTTTAAATTTATTTTGATTATAGGGGGAAATGTTCTGGAAGTCCTACAGAATATGCAAACTGTGGATATGAAAAGTGTGGAGAGAGGTTTATAACTTTTATCCAAAATTTTTTATTTTATTTTGAAACTTAGTCTTATTTGCATTAAAACATTTGCCAAAATTACATTTTTCTGAACGCTTAACCTAAATCTGATTCTCTGACAACAGTTATTTGTATTTATACAGTACGTACACAAGACCCTTGATTTTTTATGAATTGCGAATTTTCACAGAAAGAAGAGAAAATATTTATCTTTTTCAGAAAGAAAAACACCGAACATCTTATTCACTGTTACTCTAATTTATGTTTTAAATGATGTATCTATTAGTGTGAATTATATTTAAATGGAATTTCTTGAAAATACATCAACCAATCAACCAACCAACCAACCTACCAACCTACCAACCAACCTACCAACCTACCAACCTACCTACCAACCTACCAACCTACCTACCAACCAACCAACCAACCAACCAACCAACCTACCAACCAACCAACCAACCAACCAATCAATCAACCAACCAACCAACCTACCAACCTACCAACCAACCTACCAACCTACCAACCTACCTACCAACCTACCAACCTACCTACCAACCTACCAACCTACCTACCAACCTACCAACCTACCAACCTACCAACCTACCAACCTACCAACCTACCAACCTACTAACCAACCAATCTACCAACCTACCAACCTACCAGCCACTACAAACCTACCAACCAACCAACCTACCAACCTACCAACCTACCAACCAACCAACCTACCAACCTACCAACCTACCAACC
>NW_019396818.1:98391-107313 GCF_000591075.1 Eurytemora carolleeae | reverse complement strand
ATACAATAAACTAATCCATTGTCGTTTGACCCTGTGTCGTTTGACCCTGTGTCGTTTGACCCTGGGTCGTTTGACCCTTTGTCGGTGAATCGGTAAAATTTATCTAAAAAAGGAAAGTTTAAAAAAAGTTTTTTTCGAAAATTTCTCGGGAATATTTTGAGAACCCTGGATCTATTTGGTTTCATGGAAATTCTCAAGAAACCATGACAAATTTCAGAGATTTTTTGGGACCAGACTTTGAGAAAATATTTTAATAACCTTAAAGTTGTTCCAAAATGTTTCTTTGTAATTAAACTTTTAAAAGTCATTTTTATAAAATGTACAAGAATTTGTAGAACGGTTCTTAAGAATGATTCATAAAATTGTTTTCTGGGATTCTGGGATTCTTTTTTGGCTATAAGTGAGTCACAATATTGTTGAATAAATTACGCAAAAGAAAGCGCCCATATTTTTTAAAACTTTGTTTAATATTGTCATATAACACGATCGATTTTTCCCAATTAGAAAATTGAACTGAAAGTTAAACAAATAAAGAATAAGAATGAAATAAAATCCATTTATAAATTGAAACTTTCATTTTTTTACAATTAAAATATATTTTAACAATTAAAATATATTTTTACAATTAAAATATATTTTTACAATATATTGTTCAGTTGACGAGGAAACAACTTGTGCTGGTCCGAACCTACCGATTTGGTTGGCAGATCATTTTTCAGTTTATTTAAATCAAAGGTTTAATCATTTTTTAGTTTATTTAAATCAAAGGTTTAATCATTTTTCTATTTATGTAAATCAAAGGTTGATCATTTTTCAGTTTATGTAAATGAAAGGTTTAATCATTTTTCAGTTTATGTAGATCAAAGGTTTAATCATTTTTCAATTTATGTAAATCAAAGGTTTAATCATTTTTCAATTTCTGTAAATCAAAGGTTGATCATTTTTCAGTTTATGCAAATCAGAGGTTTAATCATTTTTCAGTTTATGTAAATCAAAGGTTTAATCATTTTTCAGTTTATGTAAATCAAAGGTTTAATCATTTTTCAGTTTATGTAAATCAAAGGTTTGATCATTTTTCAGTTTATGTAAATCAAAGGTTTAATCATTTTTCAGTTTATATTTTAATCAAAGGTTTGATCATGATTTTTAGTTTATATAGATCATAGGTTTGATCATCATTTTTCAGTTATGTAAATCTATAGTTTGATTTGAAAACAAGAAATGCACCAATCTTACGTTTTAAAATTTTTTTGTACAAACACATTCTAATGCCTTTATTTTTGGTTGAGGGTGCAATTTCAACTTTTTTGGTAATTTAATTTTTAATTTTAGAATTCTGACTTGTGGAGGACGGTCCTCCGATGATAAATCTCTGTGCTGGATTTGGAATCTGGACGGAGACAACCGCTGGGAAAGAGGACCAGAGTTAGTATTTTGCGTATTTTTTTATAATAAATCAGAGCTGAAAACTTTTGAATTGGATACCCTTAATCCTAATTGCGAATTCACTGACTGTTTACACTTTTGATTTTCTTTTTTATCCTCTCTTTTGAAAATCCCTGCTAAATTTCAACCAATGAGATTTCTCTTATTGATTGGTTAGATTTTACAAACTTTCCAGGATACAAACTAAAGATTAAATCAATCTTAAGATTAATAACAAGATGAGATCAAGTATTGACCTTGATATCCACAATTCTAAAGTTTTCAGCTCAGACCACATAAATATTTTGCTGAAAACCACAATTTGCTTGTTAATTTCGTAGATTTGATTTCCATATTTCTGTTCATTATAAATTAAGGGAAATTAATAAATCGTTGTGAATAATTTATGCATACTTAATTTAAGATTTTAGTTGAAAGAAATCAGCAAACGACGAGTTATCGGGTTATTGTACCCTGGACCTGACCTAGCAATTTAAATTAAAAATTGTATGCGAAATAAAAAGTAAAAGGTTTGATTCTTAAAAGTGAAACATTTCATGGGATAGTTTCAATGTAGGGAATTGGATAAAAAAACTAGACAGTAAAGGATGGAGGGAGGGGGGCAAACTCCAGACTTTAAAATATATAGAAACAATTTCTAGAACGAATGTTGGTCGAAGTTACTCCGAAGCTGTAGTTGTAAATCAAAAAGTCTGGGTGTCAGGTAAACTGAATTGAATATAATGGCTTAACCCAACCATCTACAACTATTGCAGATAATAACATGGCGTCTTGGGATTAGTTTGCGGCATTCTTGCGCGAACCTAATTAAAACACTGTTAATATATCATAATTTAGAAATATATTCTAATTCTAATATAGGAAATAAATCTACAAAAATATTAATGATAAGAGTTAAAATAATTATAAAATTTATGATAAAATAATAATATTATTAATTACGAAAATCATACATATTATAAGTGCGCATAATATTATTTCTATAGACTTACGTTGAACTATTTTGAGAATTACTGTAAATTTACTGCAGGTGGGTGGAATGGTAAACTCAAGCAGGAATCAACTGAAGTATTGGACTTGTCTTCAGGTCATGATAAAAGTAAGATCTATCGCTAACAATAAACATAGTGAAGGGAGTGTTTGCGAAAAATGAAAGGGGGTATAGGCTTACGTCGAAAAATAATCGCTTTTAATCGCTACTATTCTTACTTCTATCTGTTTCGTCTATGAGGAAAAAATTGTTAAAAACGACTTATACTGAAGAACGTAGCGTCCATACAAATTCAGAAAGTTGCAATATTCAACCTGGATCGTAAAAAATCAATTTAATTTCAAACAAATCATTCAGATATTACAACCTAAAGTCATCAATTATTTTTCGACGCATTCTTATAGAGTTAATATTTTATAATATTCTTCCTTTTAAGAGGAAAATTACCATAGATAAAATAACAACTTATTTTTATCAAACTTCGAATTTAAAGGTACTTTGAGCTTAATTTCAACCCTTCATGCAGAGATGACAATGTCCGATTTACAACGGTACCCTTAAAACCTGCAGGTTCTTATAAAAAATGTAAACTGACGTCGTTTTACTGTTTCAAAAAGTGTTTAATTGTGAAAATTTCTCTAGAAACCCAAAATAAAAAAAAATCATTTTCTAAAAACGAAAACATGGATATCTAATTCATACTTAATCAGACAAAGATTTTAAGAGTACCATTGTAAATCGTGCATTGTCATTTCCCTCCATGGAGGGTCAATTGAAATTACGCTTACAGTCCCTTTAAATGCAATATTTTAATTATGTTGTATGAAGTTAACAGTCAATTTAAAACTTCAATAAAAACTGGTAAAATTTCTTAGAAAGAGAATATTATAAGTGTAACTGATTCTGTCGGTCAAAATTTTTAATTCTGAACGGACAAAACTGTAATACAAAGTTTATATCAAAAGTCTATTCTATCAGAGGCCGAATTAAAAGAATTTGAGATGTGTCTCAAATTTGAGATGCGGCTCAAACATAGTCGGTTCCGCTTGAAATTAAATTCTCGTGTTTCAAGATTTGAGCCGGCAATCGATTGGAACCGGTTTTTGGTGGTTCAGCGACGAGGTTTAAATTCGGCCTCAGGTTAAGTAGAAAATAGAGTTTGAAACTTTTTTTTCTCTCCATTGGATAAAAATGTTATATTTAATATTTTTAAATAGTTTCCTCTACGTCGATAAACATTAATTTTTCTATTAAAAGGTTCCTGGAAATATTCTCATGATATGTCTTGGGAAAGATATCAGGTTATTGTTTATTTTTAAATGTACATCTTTCGTAAATTATTTTTTGTGTGTCAATTTGAAAAATGTAAAGTTTCCTTGCCCCTCTAATATATTTCTGTACAAGACTTGCCGATATAAATCAATTACTGTGTAGTAAAAGTAATTTTAGGAACAAATTACTCATGCACCGCCTCTTTTACTAATCTTTCATTTAATACTTCAACAAATGACTTTCTCTGATCAAATATTACATTTAGAGTTACCCAAAAATAATGTAAATTAAATGACGACTTTTAACTCTTTAGAAAGTAATAAGTTAATAAGTCGTCTAAAGTCTTTGTGGATAACGAGTAATATAAAGAAACTCTTTATAATAATTTTAAATTAAAGCACTGTGCTATTGTTCTGAATAATGGCCGCATGGTGCTGACTGGGGGACAAGATAGCGCCGGGAAAACAGGCGAGGCATTAAACACAGGTAAACTTGCAGTACAGTACAGCTTGCACACTGTACAGTACGTACACTCTAGATTTGTCGGAAATTTAAGAGAGTATTATTGAACGAAACTCCCGGGTTTCCTTTTTTTGGGGTCTATTCATTTGTATAACTCCAAAAAACAAAAAGAGAATGTATTAATGTGAAGAAACCACATGAAATAATATTTCTTAACAAAAATATTGGTATTTACAAAAGTGTCTCACCCCATTCATGAAATCGTGTTTCCGATACTGGGTTTCATTACGATAATCTATCTTAAGTTTCAGACTCTATCATCTCATTTTCCCAGAATATAATGTTATTGTTTCAGTTGAGGTTTATGATATGGAACGGGGTTTACAGGAATTACTACCAAACCTTCTTCAAGCAAGGTCTTAATTTCTATTTTTATAATTCGTTCTCTATAATTTGATATTTTGTGCAACAAAACTGAGAATTGTGATCAGAGCTGAGATTTTAAACAATAAAGAACCAAGAAAAATCTTGATTAGGTGTTTGTTCATACACAAGCTTATTGCCTGATCTAAAATGTAGGCTTAAGCTAGGCTCAGTTTTAGTAAAACCAGATCTGATTTGACTTTTTATGATTCTGGATGACTTGGGCTTAACAAATTTTCGTAAAAACTATTATGTCTGTATTCATATACAGTCCTCTTCTAAATAACCCGGAATAGTTGATTTATGACTACAAAGTCGTCTTTGAAATTAAAAATAGTTTGCGGCATTCAACAAAGGTAACCTAATTTTAGCAATATTTTTATATGAAACAATAATCACGGAATAGCCCTAGTCCCGCCATTTTCAAAATGTTGTTTGCTATTTTTTTGCTTTCATAATTACCGGAGATATTAATATATGAATGATTTTTATATTTGACATTTGTACATTTGTACTTCCAACGTTGGTTATCTATGGGCCATGTAAAATAAGCACACTATTAAGTTCAAATTTGTTGTTAATTTAAAAAACCAAAATATTGAAAAATTTTCTGCCCAACCAATAAGAAACTCTAAGCTTTGGTTTAAATCAACAAAGCATGAGCTAAAAGTTTAAAATTAATTTAAAATTCCCGGCTGAGGAACTTTAAAAGAATTTAGACAAAATTAATCCGTGGCAGATTTTTTTTCAAAAATGATTGAACCCCCGCATTTTATTTCGCATTTATTTTATCAAGGTGGACCCATGCTTGTACTTTGCTATCTGTAGATGGAAGGGAGGCTCTTCTAGTTGCTGGCGGTCGCATCTCAGGCACAGAATAACTGTGAACACAGATGGGGATATTTATACGGTGATAACCAGAAAACTCTGTAATAGGAAGACGATTTGAAGACTCAAATTATGACTTGCAATAATCCAATGAGCTTGGGACACAGCAATTGCACAGTGAAAGCAGACTCATTTCACTTAATTAGTGATTTAACAAGTGTCTTTAAAACTTTTTGCTTTATAAAAACCGTAAAAAAACACATTAGTCTTACTATATCAGAGTTTTCTGGTTATTGCCATATTTCTGAGAAATATGTTGCATGGATGGCGTTTTGTTTTAAAGGGTTGCTTGTCTTTTTCAAAGTAATCTTTTGTATTTTGAAGAGTGAGTCCGATTTATCTACAGCTTTGTGAGGAAATTCGTGAATTTTAGTTTAATAGAATTACAACATGAGTTTTGTGTTTAACTGAAAATAATTTAGCGCGAAGATGTGCTGTATGTTGAAACCTGAATAGATTTTTATAATGCTATTATTGAGCTGTGTTCGGAAAATATGATGGGACACCTGGCGACACTATTTTGTAACTTTTATGAACTACTCTGCGCTTACAGGAGATCCAGGCCAAGAGCTAGATTCAGTAGAACTGCTTGGTAATAATTTCTTGAAAATAAATTTTGCATAAATATGAAAATAGATTTATCAAAACAAAATACTATTTTTACCAAACTTAATAAATCAATTAATAATGATAACAATAAATAGCTTAAATCAAATGAATAATCAAAACAATAAAATCAATGAGATATGAAATTTGATAAGAACTGTAAAAGACGATTGTTTTCCCCCGATCTACAGGGTTACCCGCAAAGAACGAGATTTCAGAGACTATTGTACGGAATTTATAATATCTGTTTCCTTATATTCATAACTCCTTGCAACTAAAAACAGGTTTCACTCATTGAAAAATCATTAAATAAGCCCTTTAAAGACTATATTGCAGGCAGAAGATTTAATTGAACATAGAAATCGTCATAATTTAAGGGAGTTTCAGATTGTAACCCTGTATGTTACCTTTCTTCTATAATAACATGGTTAAAAAAATAATTAGGTTTAAGTTTAACTAAGTTTTTCTAGTAATCGGTGAGAAAACATGGAAATATGTGGCTCCTTTACCTCAACCAAGATTAGGTAAAAACATGACAGTTGGTGAATAGTTTAAAATGTCTTCTTCCATAGTATGTGAAGTTATTTGTTGCCAAAGAGAATTATAATAAGTATTTCATGGCATCCATATTAAAGTAAAATTGATTTCTAATTAAAATATATTTGAGTAAAGTTTTTTCAAGCTAAATAAACTGCAAAAAGTCTTAAAGTTCTAATACGGCATATGGAAGAAGACATTTAAAAGCTCAAATACACTTGTTTAAAAGGTTAGCCTTTATGGTGTGCATTGACAATGTAACAAAAACAACCAAACCAAACATCGTTTAAAAAAATCATTAAAAACCCCTCCAAAAAAGAGAAATAAAAAAGACCACTTTTTACAAACTAACGATTTTTGGAACAAACTTTTGAAAAAAATATCGTTTTTAAATAAACTAACAATTTTACTGAACGATTAAAAAAACTAATAAAATAGATAGAAGATATACATTGGGAGCCTCTTAAAAGTAAAAAAAAACTTTGAATGTTTAAAAACGGACCAAAAAATCGTTTCCCCGGTTGAGCCATGAATGGTGATGTATAATATTTTACGATTATGGTACGCGCCACGAATTTCTTTTAAATATTGCCAAATAAATATGTTAGTAAAAATTTCTATTTTGTTAAGCTCCTCAAGCTGTGACTCTGGACAATAGAATACTGCTGAGCGGAGGAAGTTATGAATGTGGAGTTGGACGAAGGTAGATTTTTTATTTAAAGGGACTGTAAGTGTAATTTCATGTGACCTTCCATATAAAGATTGCATTGCTTGATTTACAATGGTACCCTCAAAAGCTGTGTCAAGCTGAAGTAAAAAGGTTTAAATTAATCTACAGTGATAACCAATCAACTCTGGAATAGAAAGACGATTTTTAGACTCAATTTATGACTTGAAATAGTTCAATATGCATTGGAAACAGTAATTGTGCAGTCTAAACAGACATATTTCACTTAATTTGAGATTTAATAAGTGGCTAGAAAAAACTTTATGCGTTTTAGCAACATTAAATACACTTGAATTGAGTATTGCTATAAAGTCGTCTTCCTATTTCAGAGTTATAGTTTAAATAGCTTCTCCTATTCATAAAATCTTGTTCTTAGTGAATTTAAAATTGAATTAAATGGGCTAATGCAAGAATTTTCCGTAATCATACCATTTCTGTAATTGATATTAGGTTCATGCTTCAATATATTTGCCAGATTTTAATTAAATATATTTGTATATCCACCAAACAGATGTTATCATTTGCAGGACAAAATGCTTTTAAGCGTGATCTTAATTTTTAATTTAATTCCACACTTTTGACAGGACTAACTAGTGACTAGTGAATAATCATGGTTAAAAAAAAACAACATAATTTCCCATATTGTAACAAAAGGAATTTGCTTATATAGATATTATTACTCTTCAATGTTTTACTAATGTTTGTACCATCGAAATTTTTTTGCGAGATTAGTCTCTTTAAAAATATAATTGTATCATGAATTTTTTTTTAGGAAAGATGAATATCCTGGTTCTATTCTAGAGTTCGATATTAGAAAAGATAGGTAATTAAAGGGGCTGGACTTGTAATTTGAATTTAACCTAAACTACAAGTGCAGGCATATATGGAAATAATATGGAAGATATCGTCATTTTTCTAGCTTAAAGCATGGTTATTTTAGACATTCTCCTCCTACTAACCACAATTAAATAATCATTTTTTAATGAGATAATTTTGAATATCTCCTGCATTCCTGATTAGCCGTATAGCGTTTAAGGATACTATGGTGAATCGGACATCCCAGTCTATACCTGGAAACTATTGAAATTACGCCTGCAGTCCTTTTAATCATGCAGATTAGAGAGATTAAAAAAATAAGTTTGAGGAAATCATATTATTATTTGATTTCTTATCAATATGAATAATTAAGAAGGATTTCAAATTTTCTGCTCTTTACTAAGATAATGCCAAATTTTATCTTTATTAATTATTTTTTAATTGCGCATTTTTAGTTATTCTACTTTTCTTTCTTTGGTTCTCTGATATCAATTTAAACCCACATTTTATTCAAAAATTAGTTATTTGGAGATTGTTTATGCTGTCGTAGGAGTCGTAGGTAGTGTTGTAAATTAGTGTGGTTATTTGGAGATTGTTTATGCTGTCGTAGGAGTCGTAGGTAGTGTTGTAAATTAGTGTGGTTATTTGGAGATTGTTTATGCTGTCGTAGGAGTCGTAGGTAGTGTTGTAAATTAGTGTGGTTATTTGGAGATTGTTTATGCTGTCGTAGGAGTCGTAGGTAGTGTTGTAAATT
>NW_019396818.1:0-98308 GCF_000591075.1 Eurytemora carolleeae | reverse complement strand
TTCCCTAGGGAGATTAATTTTCTCAAGTTATGGTCCCTAGGGCGTCTATATTTATCAGGTTGGTTTCCCTAGGGAGATTAATTTTCTCAAGTTATGGTCCCTAGGGCGTCTATATTTATCAGGTTTGTTCCCCACTTTCCGCTACTAATAATTACTCAATAATTAATAAAATAAAATAACTCAATAATTAACAATGAAGTTTATTTCTAATCTAAAAATAAGCACACTTTAACAATACAATATATCGTTGAAATATTTAACTGTGAACAATGTTTGATTTTTAAAAGGTTCTTTAATTTATTGGTTACAAAGATTTTGTTGTTTGTAGCAATAATCACGAATTTAAGCATTTACTTATATTTAACGTGTTTCACTGGAGTGGAGTTGCGTCTATAAGCCGGAGAAATGTTGGGTTTGGCTCCGAGGGTATGATTTGGTTTAAGACGACATTTTACGGCGAAAGGTTGTAAGGTTTATGGTCTACAATAGGGCAATCGTAGGGCGTCCCTAACAGTCAGACTTTTTTTTATCATTTTGTTCAATGATCATACCCCGCCATGCAGGGGGGGATATAAGGATTTATTGACAAAAAAGGCAGTAATATTAAAAATAATAGTCTTACTCTAAGAGGAAAAAAATGTTACTTTTTAAATCTTTAGAAAAGCTACTCTGCCAAACTTTGAAAAAATATGGTCATTACTCATTGTTAAATTTTCTTGTCGTCAATGTAGTATGTTAAGATCCTAACGAAATCTAATGTAGAAACGACATTATTTAGAAGTAAAAATGTTTTTTTTTTTATTGTCCATACCATTTCTATTTTTCTATTTTTCTATTTTCTATTAAAAAAACATCTAATTTTAATGACATTGACTATTACTTTAGAATTTAGAATCATTTAGAATTTGTTGACTTAAAATTTGAAATATCTGATTCCGACGTATCTACACAGTGCACATTTTAATTGTTTTCGTGCAAATTTAAAAGATAATCAATTTTAAAATCAACCTTTTTTTAAAAACAAAAACAAAGTAACAACTCTTTCCTCCGTTAAAAAGTCGGCGCGGCTTGGCGCTTAAAAACTTGTTAAGAATGTCTTCATGTTTGATTGATTTTAATCTACTAGGATGGGAGCAGGAGCGTACGAGGGCTTTTGTTTAAGGGGGGGGGCACAATTTGCGCGCGTGGGGGGGATGCGTAAGCGCGCAAAAATTTTTTTGGGGTCCCCCCCCTTGGCAACAGTATGCCCTCCCCTTAAAAATCCTTTTTTTGAAAAAATATTGATACCTTTTTTTATTTTTTTTGCCCCCCCTCCCACCTGGACTTTTTTTGTTCACCATAAAAATACACCAAAAAGACTACATTTTTGGGTGGTTAATAACCTTATAGAGTCTAAAAATTATTCCTTTGCTTGAAAAACTAACTTTTTATCTTCACAAATTTATCACTTAACTCCATCACAGCTAACTTAGAATATTTTTTAATTAAACAGAGTTAAAATGTAATTAAAATTAAAATTATATTTTATTTTAATCAAGTATTAACAGTCTTTTTATTGAAAAGGTTCAAGTCTTTTCAGAATAATATAATCTAAATAATATCAAGGTTATAATGCAAGGAAAGTTAATTTTAGTTGTGTATACTCTGCGTACATATTGAAACCAGTTCAGTCTAGGCGGAATTTGTAAACAAGAATAGATGCCTCAGTGTTCGTATAGTATCCGAGGAGGATAAAAACATTTAATTTTGATAATTTTGAAAATTCACATAATAGTTTCCTAAGACCAGAATATTTCATAAATTATTTTTGTGAAAATGGATTCCATGTCAGGCTTCAACATCCGTCTTGTGTTTACTTTTCCGCCAAAGACAGTACAAAAAAATGCGTATACCACTGAAATAACTTTCCTTGCATTAGTACCTTGAATAATATGAACTCATGAGATTGGAGTGTTATAAATAGTTATGCATATATAGGTGGAAAACCGTTGTTTCAGTCGAGGGGAGGAATCATCATGCTGCTTTAGTAGTTCCGAAACAATCTTTATCTTGTCCATAATATCAATGATAATATTTATAAGTCCTTTTATATACCAACAGGGTTACCCACAAAGATGAGACTGCAAAGACGATCTGAAACCCTAAAAAATATCACGATCCCAAAATTAATTTAAGTCTTCTGCCTATGAATAAAGTCTTTAAATGGCGTATTTAATGATTTAGCAAAGAGAGAAACAAGTTTACAGTTGCAGGGAATATTGAATATAAGGACATTTATAAATTACGTTCAATCGTCTATAAAGTCTATTTCTTTGTGGGTAAGTCACTTTCATAGTTCATTACATTTCGTGAATCGCATATTACTGAAACCTAGCATTCTGTGCTAGAAATGTTGTACTCAGGGAGTAAGGAATAGAAGGGAGATATAACTTACTCGGTTCGCCCTACCATATGATTATACATGCTTAGCAGACGGTACTTCATTTGAATAAGAAATATTTGTCTGATGTACAATTACCGCGTATACAATAATCTTTTCTGAATATTTTATATACAAATGGAGTACCCGTCTTCAAAGCATGTATAATCATATGGTAGGGCGAACCGAGTCAGTTATATCTCCCTTCTATTCCTCACTCCCTTATATTTGTACACCAGGGGGGGCTGGATTGGATCTATAGCTACAGGGTGTCCCACGAAACATGACAGTATGCAGGACGACTTAAATGTCGTCTTGATTTTTGATATAATTTGCTGTGTTTTGTCAACCTAATTTCCAAAATGTGGTCTGCCTTTTTTGTGCTTTCAATATTGCCCGAGATATGAAGAATTTCGTTCAGATTTCGACAATTTTGCTTTTATTTAACAAAATTGAAATCTGAACCAAACTCTTTATATCTCCGGTAATATTGAAAGCACAAAAAACGCAGACCACTTTTTGGAAATGCCAGGGCTAGGAGAATTATGTGATAATTGTTTCAAGAATCATACATGTTAAAGTAGATAGAAGACTAAATGTCACAAATAAATTCAAATACCAAAGACGACTTTCAAGTCGTCTTCCTATTGTCATGTTTCGTGGGACACCCTGTACCTCTCTGTGTATATTAGCCCGAGTGAACACCTAAGACAGTTTAGTGAAAAAGGATATAATGAGATTATGGCCTAATCATACAGTACAAACATCAAATATGCAGTACGCTTGGAGTATAAGTGTATGGGGAGGTTTTGTATCTTAAATTTTACTCAGTTTTCTCTGAACCGTTTATTTACTATGAAATATTGCTTTATAAACGACTCTAACAGTACATACTCCTGTGAAAAATGTAACCCTGCACACAATAATGGTGTATAAGTGGATTTTAATAGTTAAATGGAAAATAAATTCTCCATTTAAATATTTTCAGAAATCACCCCCCAAGTACTGTTATATACAGATAGACCTTTGAAAGTGGAGTACATGGCCTGTACAGTGTACAATCAGTAAAGGATTAGCGTACATAAATATTGTAATGCAAACTTACTTTCTTGTTTACTTGTAGAATGTAGGTCTCTTGGTCCTCACGGAACAGTGTCCATACATCTCGAGTTTTAGCGTCCTAAACACTGATGCAAGGAAAGTTATTTCAGGGGTGTACGCATCTTTTGTACTGCAGTGCACTGTCTCTGGGCGGTAATGTAAATACAAGACGGATGTCACAGCCTGAGATGGGATCCATCTTTCAAATAAAAAATCTATGAAATATTCTGGTCATAGAAAATTATTATGTAAATTATCAAAACTTTAAAAATTAAATGTTTTTATCCTCCTCGGATACTAAATGAAGACTGATGCATCTATTCTTGTTTACAAATTCCGCCCAGAGAAATCTGGTTTAAATATGTACGCAGAGTATATACGCAACTGCAATTAACTTTCCTTGCATTAAAACCTTGGCGTACATCCTCACTCTATATACTATAACCTCATTGTTGTACACCCTCTATTCCATTCTACTGTAGCCATCACCCTCCCATGCAGAAATATCACTAATGTTTACTAAATCCGTCCCCTTTTTTATTTTCTAAATACTAGGGTTAACCAAAATTGTCTTTAAAATCTCATCCTTTTTAGGTAATCCTGTATTATATTTACGCTGCTATGTCGATAGAACTATATGGCCAATGGAACAAACGTTTGCTTTGTGCTTAAGTTAGCATATGCGCGCAAGTGAACAAAATTCAACATTCAATAATATTAACCTATAACATTTTAATTTGTTAAAAATACTGAAAAAAGTTATGGGGAATTCGAAACAGAACTAAAAATTCTGTGTGAATGTTAGTTCAATAAGTTTCTGTTTGCTTGAACATTGGTGTAAATAACGATTATTTCAAGTGAACATTAGTTTAATTATTCATTAGTGCAGAGTAATTTTAATACAACACTGTTTTTACCTACATGGTGTCCCACGAAACATGACAGTATGCAGGACGACTTGAATGTCGTCTTGATTTTTCATATAATTTGCTGCGTTTATTTGTCAATCTAATTTTAGAAGTAAATTTCTAGAGATAATAATCACAAAATTTCCCTTGTCCTGCCATTTCCAAAATGTGGTCTGCCTTTTTTGTGCTTTCAATATTGCCCGAGATATGAAGAATTTCGTTCAGATTTCGACAATTTTGCTTTTATTTAACAAAATTGAAATCTGAACCAAACTCTTTATTTCTCCGGTAATATTGAAAGCACAAAAAACGCAGACCACTTTTTGGAAATGCCAGGGCTAGGAGAATTATGTGATAATTGTTTGAAGAATCATGCACGTTAAAGTAGATAGAAGACTAAATGTCACAAATAAATTCAAATACCAAAGACGACTTTCAGTCGTCTTGCTATTGTCATGTTTTGTGGGACACCCTGTACATACCATATTTAACTTAGTTTATTGTAATTGTATTGTCTCATGCTTTGTATGCAAAATAAAAATTTCCTGTACAGGGTTACCCACAAAGGATGAGACTTCAAGAGACGATTATACGGAATTTGTTTAGTCCGTTTTTTGCATTCAGGGTTCCTTGTAGGATGAAACTAAACCTGGTTTATTTCTGTAAAATAAACCAACAAAATACTCAATTTAATGCGAACACCAAAACTCAAGTTTCAAATCGTCAAATTTTTAAGCTTTGAGCTGTTTTTACAGTCTTGTCGTTTGTTGGCAACCCTATATATTTGCCAAGGTCTTTTCAATTTATATATTCTATTAGTTTTTAAGTTTAAAAATCCCAAATATAAAAAGAAGATTAAGTGAAGGTAGTTTATTGGATTGGTGATGTGAACTAGGGATTATACTATCGTCGTCGCGTATATCAATACAATGTAGACTACTTTTAATTCAAATTTTAGATTTCTACCCAGCTTTTAAACAGCATGAATAATCGTCTTCATTGTATTGGTATAAGCGCCGATCACTGTATCGAGATGAAGCATTTACATAAAAAAAATTACCGACAATGGGTCACTTAGTATCATTTATCACAAGTACAGGTGTATGTGCAGATTTTAAAGAAAAAACCGGGTAATCTAATAGAACTGTACCAGTAACCAGCCGGCCAACTTGCTTACATTGGCCTTGGTTGACTTGAGGCTAACTTTTTAGCTTACGGAAAGTTGCATCAATTAAGTAAACTTACATAGTTATGTAAAATTATGCAAACTGACGTGAAATTGCGTTAACTATGTAAACTTACATAAAATTATATAAACTTTCATAAAATTATGTAAACTTTCATGAAATTATGTAAACTTTCATGAAATTATTTTAACTTACATAAGATTATGCAAACTTACATTATATTATGCAAACTTACGTAAAATTATGCAAGTCTACGTAAAATTAGACAAACTTTAATAAAATTATGCAAACCTTCGTAAAATTATGCAAACTTGCATTAAATTATGCAAACTTCCGTAAACTATGCTAATTTCCGTAAATTTTGCAAACTTGCGTAAAATTATGCTAACTTTTGTAAAATTGTGTAAGCTTAAGTTCGCTCGTCAACACTTCCATATTTCACAGCAAAAGTAAAAATAAGATTGGCTGGTTACTATGGAAAGTATTTAGTACAAATTATACAGATAGGACAAGAGTAGAATGGGGTTTGGCATTAAATAGGGAACTTTTCAATTTAATACTAATTTTAGTTGTTCAGTATTAGTGCCAAGTTATAAATTCATTTAATGTGAAACAGATTATTGATAATGAAACACAAAAATAATTTATAACCTATCTGAATAATCTGATCATAGGAACATACAAATACTAAACCCGGGGAGACCAAGGACTATAAAATATGATTTTAGATAAAATCTTTTATTGCATAATTACGACAAAGGACTAAAAATACAGGGTATGAGAAATACTTGAAAATAAAAACACGATGTAAGATGTGAATCATAGGGATGGTGGGTAATTTACCAATAAATGCAACATCATTTTAAGTATCATTGAAGATGGCAGGGTGGCCCATTACAAAAAAAACACAAACAAAACCTAATTATTTCTTTGATATCTATTTTTGAAACGTATTCTGTAAAACTATAATAAAACTGGAGTGATGACAAAATTATTGGAGCATAGAAATTCAGTGATTTTTAGAATAGTCGTCGTCGTATATATCAATGATAAGACGGCTTTCGTTGTTAATTTTGATTTTAAATGGATACAAAATACAAATAAACATGGAAACAAAGAAAAACTGTCAATTTACTGATTCTTTTTGTATACTTACTTATATAAAGTTGTAATTTATAAAAAAGGTTGTTAATAATCAAAACTTAAAATAAAAAGTCGTCTTCATTCTATTGTAAAAAATGCCGACCACTGTGAGTAAAACTTGTATCTAGCAATTCAATTTAGGATGAAAAATGAGAAAGACTGAACTATGAATTTTTTTTAATGAAACATCCTTGGTTATCAGAAGGGTTTCCACGAAACAGTAATTTCTCTTGCGCAATTCCGCATCATTTTTGTATCAATATGAGACCAGTTATTCACAAAATTGCCCATTCATTCGAAATGAATATTTTTTTGCACGAAATTGTGCAGGAAAACAAGATTTAAGTCAGAATGTTTTCATGATATTGCGCATGAATACAGGTCATTTTTGCATTTAATTTTGCAATGCCCATGAATTCGAAAAATTGAAATTTTTTAGTGCAGTACTGTGCATGAAAACGAAATTAAGTGATATTTGTTGCATGCCATAAAGTGCATAAATATGAAAGATTTTAATATTTGGACAGTATGGTGTGAATAAGTTTCAGTAAAAAAAACAATTTCCATCTAACCCTACTCGTCTCCAAGTTTAGACCGGACTGATTATTAGTGAATGTGATTATGATTAATTAATTCGTGAGTAACTCAGTTACTACTTGAGATTGACTGTCGTTAAACCGTATAATAGTCGGTACGGTCCGGTGACCTACAACCTCAGAATAGGGGCTCATTAGGCCTGCAGGTGAATAGTTGGCGGGCCGTATGGGCTGGAGTATAGTTGGCGGGCCCGGCCTGTAACTCTGATTTGTTTAATTTTGAATTTATTCATCATTTCATGAAATTGTTTCTCGAAATTTTACGAAATAACGAAATAGCTCGAAATTACGAAAAAGCAGGAAATAAAGAAATACACAAATACAAAGATATTCTTCAGAATTTGCGCGAAATAAATTTTTGCGCATCAATGCGAAAAAACATCGAAATTTCGTACAATTTTTACTCGAAGCGTAAAAAAATCTTTGCACGATTTTCGTGCAAAAAATTTCGACTGGAGACCCTAGACTCATTAGATAAATTAAAATCTCAATGTCTCTCCATTTTACAAGAATGGATTTGACAAGATTAGTTGTCTGTTTAGTGAATTCTGGGACACCCTGTATTATACTTGTGATAATGGTAACTATGTATTTTAACTACCCTGTATAGAAAGCCTGGTGATAAAAAAGTTATAATCACAGAGTACAGTTAAAAGTGTACAATGTACAGTTTACAGTGTACAGTTCGCAGCGTGCAGTGAACATACATATCAAAGACAATTTAGTTCAAAGTAATAATCACAGTGAATGTGTTCATCGAATATAAAGAATTACATAACCATAGTATATACTGCACAGAATAAGTGTAACTTATTAAATATTTTGAGAACTTTCCGCTTGGGATCTGAATTTTTTTTACATTTAAATAATTTAGCAAAATTGGACCTAGTTTCGAAAAATTAGATATTTAAAATTTGCATCAAATGGTTTCATTTAATTAGCTCAGAATTAAGGTAACTACGAATTTAAGTGTGCAGGAAATGATTCCCACCAGGGTAATAAAGTTTGTTATGCTAAAAGATCGTACCGTATACGATTCGGCAGATTTGTATAATTTTTTCTTGAAAGTTCTTTTGTAGGAATTCAAGAGCAAATTGTGATTTTAAAATTTTTAGATCTTTTTTCTGTTAAAGAAAATCTTTATGGATCATTTTCGACACTCTTTAAACAGTAAGACAAAATACACTACAGGAGCAGTCCCATACAACTTGTTAGGAAAAATATGTTAAATAATAAAATAAACATTCAATTCAGACTTTTAAATATCATAATATGAGTGATTTTTTTCCTCCATGGACCGGCTTAAATATAGTAATACAATTCAATTTTAAAATCTGTTTAAATACTTTCATCTAACAGTAGAATTAGCAGAAGGAAACGGACGGATGGTATTGGAGGCTTAAGAAAGTACATTGAAACAGGGTTAAAGGGACTGTAAGCGTAATTTCATGTGACCCTCTATGCAAAGATGGCAATGTCTGATTTACAACGGTACCCTTACAGGCTTTGTCTGATCAAGTAGTAATTAGATATCAATGTTATATTATATAATTGTAGTTTCTCTACAAAAGTGACTTTCTTCTGCAGGAAAACATATTAATGGAATTATCAGAATTAAGAAATTTTAAACATTGACATCATTGCATGGAGGTTATTTAATATTACGCTTACAGTTGTTTATGTTGCATTTACAGTAATGGTGTATGGTGATACTAAATAAAATAAATAATAATAATAAAACAAATTTAGAATTTCCAAGACTTAACAAAATTTTGATTCAAATTAATTCACGGGGAAATTGAGCAATAATAAGTTCTCAGATCTAAGTAGGCAAAAGAATTGTTTTTTTTTTCATTCCGAATTTTCATGGATAAAATTAAAAATTAGTTAAATAAAAAATTGATTTTAGTTGTTTCATCTGGTTATCATGTGGCGGTTTTATTTACGACTATTGGCGTTGAATTAGATTTAAATGTGATTAAATAACGACGATAAAATAAATAAACATCAAAATTAATAATTACGGCGTTAACAATTGGAAGGCGGAATAATTTGTTTGCTGTGATGTAAGTTGTTAATTTAAGGAATGCGTAAATGTGATGTATGTTGTTACAATTAGGAATACATAAATGTGATAACAAACGTACATATCACATACTGTACGCGACATGAATAATTAATTGAACATTCTAGTTGACGTAAGTTACAATTCAGATTATATCCTCCAAAAAACCTAATCTTACATATGAATTTTTTTGTGAAGTTTTGCTAAAATCTTTTAAATGAAGAATGCTTGAAATTAATACTTCAATTTAATTTGTAGATAAATTAATTTTTTATTTATAGCATAAAACCCGAGAGAAGATTTCCTTAAATATTCAGAAAGATTAGTGGTTTCCACAACTATCACAGGGATATCTTATATCCACAAGTATATCCTTATTATCTCAGTAAATATCAGAATCTTAAATCATGTCGATATCCAACATTTTAGAAACATTTATCAGTTTCACTTGACGTCCTTTGAGTCGATGATATATAACTGCTCTTTTCTATATCCAAGATATTCGTAACCTCATCTATATCCTTTATATCCTTAATATATCCTAGATATTATCTATATCCTCTTATGTCCTAGATATATCCTAGATATTATCTATATCCTCTATGTCCTAGATATCCCTGGCTGGATCTCGTATTCTATGTTTTACAGTAACCTGCTGCCAGCACATGAGCCAAGGTCTAAAAATAATATTTTTCAAGTTATTTTTTCGATCTGATTGGGTTCGGTCAAGATGGCTGTTGAATTATTCAGAAGAGGAAAAAAAATTTAGAATAGGAAAATCTAAGAAACATCAAATAGAAATTAATTTTAATGTAAGGAAAAAATAGTTGCAGAATCCAGGCCAAGTTAAATTTATAAGCTAAAAGTATAACAAGAAAAAGAAGAAGATTGTTTAAAATTTCAAAAACTTACTAAACAAACCGATTTAAGCTATTTTTAACGGTAGCCGATATTAGGTAGATTTGCCCGGGGTTATAATATCTGAAAGATGTTTTACTAGTGAAACCCTTAATAACAAATACTTCGGAAGAATTTATCAAATGTCGTCTTGACAACTTTTCAATGAGTTTTATACTATATTACGTAAATTTCAGTATTTGCGAAATAAATAAATGGCCATAAATATGCGGGAACAGTTTTAAAGAGTTCCATATAATCATTTAATTAAAAAACTAAATATCTGCAACATTCTATTATCAGAAAGTGAAGAATACGACATTTGATGAATTCTTTCGATGTATTCTTTATTAAGGGTTTCACTGTATTTCTGCTCACTCAACTAACTGCTAACCTGGGGATCTCGAATTCATTAGGCAAAGGGTGTTTGATATTTTTCTCGAAAAACACAAGTATACTCCACCACCATACTCTAAACATATTAAACGTTAAAGGTATGATAATAATAGTAATAGTAATAATAATAATTGCTGTCAACACTTAGTCTGGAGTGATCAGCTGTGAGCCGACATTGGGAATCCAGAGGTGAGAGACAAGCCAATGTCGTGTATGGAGATTAATTGAAAAGCCAAACCCCGTATGTGTTTTAACCAGAGATAAGAGAGTAACAGAGATCAATTGAAACCTAGAATATACGATATTTTCCACAGCAGGTTCTATTGTGTACAAGAACTGTACACGACCAATCAGGAGACATCTGTATTCAGAGTTATTTAAGGATCCTTTGGATACGAAATATAAAATCTTCAAAAATAGACTAAATTCATAAATTTTATGTTTCATGTTAAAAATTGGAGTATTTCTTTTAACGATGTAAAATCTAACCCCTGAATTAGTATTATATGCAACAAGTAGCCGTAAGATGGCAGTCAAAAAACCTTTTATTTAACTGTAGCATGGCGTGCCGGGACACATCAGACCTGTTCAGCCTATCCAGGTAGAGCAAATGCTCAGTCTGGTTTGTCTGTGGTTTTAAACATTTCAACACAATTTCAACTCATCTCAAAATGCAATGGATCATAACTATTTGGCATATGAATAATCTAACCTGGAAAGATGATTTGAAGAATGTGGTTGCTGAAGCTGAAGATTAAGTATAACAGAATACCCTGAGAATATGAATAATCTAACCTGGAAAGATGATTGGAAGAATGTGGTTGCTGAAGCTGAAGATTAAGTATAACAGAATACCCTGAGAATATGAATAATCTAACCTGGAAAGATGATTTGAAGAATGTGGTTGCTGAAGCTGAAGATTAAGTATAACAGAATGCATCATGAACCAAAGACGAGTGGTGACAAAGTACGCCAACAGAACATCAACTAAATAATAAATATATCATTTATTTTAGGACCAACTCCAAAAGGACCTTGGGTTGGTCCACCAAAGGCATTTTTGTTAATAATTCATGAATAAAGTCCTCTGGCTAACATCAGGTTGCTAGTTCAGGGTGAAACTAACCTGAGTAATGTCCTCTGGCTAACATCAGACTGATAACTCCTCCTATTCCCATGAGAAAAGAAGACCAATGTATCAACCACAGTTTCTTGGGAGTATCTAAACACATAGAGTTAATGATATTATTATTAACTGTACTTTTTTAAAGAAAAACAAATGTACAAAAAAACCAAACAAACAAGAAGTCAACGCCATCAATGATACACAACGGTATCTTGTGACTTAACATGGACAAAGATGGTCTTGCCCGATTTACAACATTACCCTTACAACCTTTGTCTAATCAAGTCTAAAAAAGATATCAATGTTTATCATTTTGAAAACTGAAACCTTGATCAGACAAAGCTTCCAAGGGTACCGTTGTAAAACTGGGATTGCCATCTTTGCACTTGAAATTACGCTTACAGTCTGAATGGTTATGTTGTGATGTCTCCAAGGACCCTATCCTAGGGTATTGTAGGAGAATACAGATTATTTTTATTATGACAATCAAACTTTATTTGGTAATGATTTTTAAGACTTTTTTATCAGTGAATCTTTTCCTTACTTAGATTTTTTTCAAACAGATTTTTCTTTTGTTTTTCACATTTTTTTTGTCCGTTTTTTAGATACACAAACAGTTCCTTTAAAAGTTTTGAAGTGGGCTTACATTCACTAATGATGAGGTAGGAGAGGATAAGGATCATGGTGTGCCCGGAGAATATAAAGTCCCCACAGTACACGTGCTGTCCGTTAATAGATAAACCAAACCCGGACATTATCTTCACAACACGTCGGAGCACCTACAAGTAGAAACTTAATCAATCAATCAAGAAATTTACAAATAAAACAATCAAGTAATACACAAATCAATCAATCAAGTAATATACAAATAAATCAATCAAGTAATATACAAATAAATCAATCAAGTAATATACAAATCAATCAATCAAGTAATATACAAATAAATCAATCAAGTAATATACAAATAAATCAAACAAGTAATATACAAATCAATCAATCAAGTAATATGAAAATCAATCAATCAAGTAATATACAAATAAATCAATCAAGTAATATACAAATCAATTAATCAAGAAATATACAAATAATTCAATCAAGTAATATACAAATAAATCAATCAAGTAATATACAAATAAATCAAACGATCAAGTATTATACAAATAAATTAATCAAGTAATATACAAAAAATCAATCAAGTAATATACAAATCAATCAATCAAGTAATATAGAAATAAATCAATTAAAGGGACTGTGAGCATTATTTCAAGTTCATTCAAAATTGGCAATGCCTGATTACCAACAGTACCCTTGACAAATTTATCTGATCAATAATGTGGAAGATAACGTCGTTTTACGAGAGAAACAACAATTAAAAATAATTTAAAATTATAAATACATCTAATTCAAACTTGATCAGATAACGTTTTTATGAGTACCGTTGTGAATCGAGCATAGGTATATTTGCATGAAGGATCACTTGAAATAATGATCCATTTAAAGAACAATCGCTTTATCAATCAGATAATATTCGATCAGCCATCTTTCCGAAATTAACTTTTCCGGAAATGTTAATTTCTGGTTTATTACCTCAGTGGCTGTGATAGTATGGTTAAGCTGAGGATCACATTTATACTGACGGTTAGCTGAGGGAAGAGCGGTGATAATCATTGTTATTGCTCTGGGTAACAAATTAATAATAACAGTTATAACATAAATTACCATTTTTGTCAGTGGTTGATGTTAAAGATTTTTAAAGGTTTTTTTTCGCTGAATGGAAGTAAGATTTTTAGGTGAAAATAAATATTTCTTGATGAATTTTTCTTCCATGATATCCATTTGCATATTCCGTTACCATACATATTCTAAAGTTAAATCTAGGGTTTCCAATCAGAAGTGAGCGGAATTGCGCGCAACTGTTATCAAATTGCGCAAAATTGTGTGGGATTGCCCGAAATAGCGCAGATTTTTCAGGGCTCGCAATTGCGCGCACGTAAAATCCACTAGCGTTGGAAACCCTTGATACATCTGGCTTAAATTTGAAGTCTATAAATTCTTGATTTTAATTGCTAAAATTTAATTCATCCCTAATTAAAGAAATCCCTTGCGGGTAACAAAAAGTAAAAAAATTGGATTTTTTTAAATAGATTTTTCTCTTAAAAATTTTAATTCTATCTTTTCAAAGTGTTTTCAAAATTCAACGGGCAACGCCGGGCACTTGAGCTAATATTTAAATAAAAAAGTTTATTTTGTTCTTAAAACTGTTTCTATTATTCCTGTAAAAGTATAGAAGGCCAATTATCAAGCAGACACGACGTGCTAGAATCCACCTAAAATAACATTTTTATTTATTTGTTTAGTTAATCTCATTTTAAAATAAAATAACATTAAGTCTACTCAAAAACAGCTTTTATAAAACAGTTACAAAATAAAACAGTTAGAGTGAAAGCCAGAAATCTGTAGAATAGGGAGAGACGCTAAAACAATATTGAAGTGCATTTAATGTTGTTATAAAGCAAATAGCTGTCCTAGAAAATTATAAAATCACTTTTTTAAAGTTAAATGGGTCTGTTTACACTGCGCAATTTCTGTGCCGCATGTTCATTGCCCTATTTAGAGTCGTAACTTAAATTAAAAGTCGACGTTCTATTCCAGAGTTTTCTGGTTATCCTTGTAGTTAACACTGATTACAAATACCCTGCCCTCCGATCTTTGTTTTAATGAAAATAATGCATGGCAGTCAAGGTCACAGTAATAATTTGCAAACAAATCATATCTTATCTTTATATAAAATTAATTCACGATTTGCGAAAATCAAGGTAGGAGCAAGACCGGACATTAGTCTTTGCCACAAACTCTACATTCTTGCAAATCAATTTTGGTGTAGACATTTTATATTTCAAATTGGAATATTTTGTTATATGAAATAGTCTAAAATATAAAGGTTTACATGATCACGGTGCAAAGCTACAGGGATTAGAAAATTTGAGTTTGTGGCACGGACTCCATTTCTTTATTGATTAATAAACTTGACTGACAAATCTGTCTGTTATTTTACCTGTGCTTGTGACAGATAACGACCACAGCACAGATGGTAGTGATTACCATGATTAGGATCTCAGACACATCCAGGGCCCACGAGTAATACGGTATATTATCTAACACAAAAAAATATAGTTAAGGAAATCCAGGACCCAAGAGTAAAACAGTATATTATCTAACACAAGAAATATGGAGTTTAGGACGTCCAGGGCCCAGATGTAAAATGGTATATTATCTAACATCAGAAATATACAGTTTAGGTAATATAGGGCCCAGAAGTAATACGGTATATTATCTAACAACAAGAAATATGGAACTTAGGAAATCTAGGGCCCGGGAGAAATGCTTTTTTTCTTTAACATAAGAAATATGGAGTTTTGGACGTCCAGGGCCCAAGAGAATAAGGAAATATTATCTAATATAAGAAATATAGAGTTAAAGAAATCCAGGGCCCAGTAGTAATATGGTATATTTTATAATTATAATTATCACCTAATATTAAATCTGGAAGAGGATTAGAGTGGGCCGGCCGTAGCTCGTGTGTTATGGAAAGACTAAAAAGAAAAAAATATTTTATTAATAATAAAGCAAATTTTATTTTATTTATAATAATAATAATAACATCAACATGCGACCTGATGAAACCACTAGTATGCTGAGATGTTCAAAATAAAAGGAAAATTATATTATTATTAATATTATAATTATTATTGTTATTAAAAGACAACCCGTCATTTTATGAAATTGGGGTCGAAAAAAGTTGTGTCTATGTCCCATAGAAAAGTTCATCTCTTAGTTATTTTTAAATAATATTTTCTTAAATCTAAATCTAAATTATATAGAAACATTTATTTAAAAAACCCCTTTATTCAAATTTAACCTTTTAAGGTTTGCTTTTTTTTGATGGGGGGAAGGGGGGCGGCAGGTGAGATACAAGAATCAATGTCAGCTTACAAAATCATTTCTCAATAAAAATTATACCCTTTTGCAATGACTTACCTTGTTGTTGTAGCTAGGAAGGCAAGAATTACGAATATAATTGAAAGAACAGTTTTCCATCTTTCCTAAAAGTAAACAATAAGTATTAAGAAGAATTGATAATATTCTAAAATTTCCTAAATAAACACAAGGACTGAAAGTACAAACTAATAATAAAAAAGATATTTTCTCGAATACATACAATTCTTTTCGACATTTTGCAAGAATAGCTGGTCCTTGAACAAAGGGGAAATTTGACTCCTAACTAAAATCCATTGTTTTCAACAAAAGTAATTATCATTTGTAAAACGCAAACGTTTAGGTGGGGGGGGGGGGGGGGGGGCAGTAGGTAAAATACTCAGCTTATAATATCTGGTTTATCTGAAGCTTGGGATTTAATATTTTTAGAAATATTATTCTTCTATTTCGCTTTTTAGAAGTTTAATTCACCATTCAATAATTGTAAGAATGATACTACTTTAGTAAATGTTTTGAGAGTACAGACAGGTTACGTTGTATGATGATTGATGATATGGTGATACGGACACTAAATATTTTTGCGGATCCAGATCCAGGGAGCTATATTGTTGCGGATCCAACGGATCCGAGAAGCTATAATAATGCGGATCCAATGGATCCAGATCCAGGGAGCTATAGTGTTGCGGATCCGAGAAGCTATAATAATGCCGATCCAATGGATCCGGATCCAGGGAGCTATAATGTTGCGGATCCAACGGATCCGAGAAGCTATAATAATGCGGATCTAATAGATCCGGATCCAGGGAACTATAGTGTTGCGGATCCAACGGATCCGAGAAGCTATAATAATGCGGATCCAATGGATCCGGATCCAGGGAGCTATAGTGTTGCGGATCCAACGGATCCGAGAAGCTATAATAATGCGGATCCAATGGATCCGGATCCAGGGAGCTATAGTGTTGAGGATCTAAAGGATCAGGATCCCCACTGTTTCACCGAAATTAACTTAACCATTTAAATCTTTCATGTATTTAACAATTGTTTTCCACGTGATCTGATCTGCAATTTCATCCATTTAAATAAACAATTACTCAATTTAAATTTTAAAAAATTTTGGCGCTACATTACCTTGGGGAAATTTCCTTCTTTATCACCCTCGGGAATATCTATTTTCACAGCTGATCCATTCCTAATCAATCAACCAATCAATCAATCAACCAACCAATTAAATACTCAATCAAACAGATATTCAATCAGACGTTGAATTTTCAGTTTCCAGAATCTGTTAGATTTAATATTGTTCAAGTATAGATAAAAAAGTTGAAGAATTTTAATGATATTGACAGCATTGAAAACATTTGATCTGAAAAATAAAGATAAGATTAGTATAAGTACTAATATTATTATTCAAGAACAAGTAAATTTGAAGGCAAAATTGGACTATAAATTATTAAAACCCAAACCAAATAATAACAAATATTTTCAGGAACACACAAAGTTCTTTTTAAACATCCCGAAGCAAGAAAAGTTCTAAAAAATCCTGATCCAAAATAATGAAATCCAAAAAAATTATTGTATTACTACGTACAAGTAGGGATGTTAACGTTTTCATTTTTTCAGAAAAACGATCGTTTCGTTATGAAAACGACGACGAAAAATCAAAAACAAAACGATCGTTTTTAAAAACGATCGTTTTTTAAAAAGTTCGTTTCTTAAAAATGGTCGTTTTTAAAACGATCGTTTTTCAAAACGCTCGTTTTTGAAAACGATCGTTTTTATAAAATTCGTCGTTTCGTTAACAATCGTTAACAATGACCCTTCGTTAACGATCGTTAACGACGAACCTTCGTTAACGATCGTTAACGACGACCCCTTAGTTAACGATCGTTAACAAAGAGAGGAAACCGACCTGAAGGGCATCTGTACTTATCATTGAGTAGTTTTTAAGAAAATATCAAGGAGTTTTAACTCCCCCACAACTGTTAAACTTCATGTAAGACGACATTCAATAAATTTGCATGTAATTTTTTCCAAAGACGACCGTTTTGATAAAGTTCGTCGTTTCGTTAACGATCGTGAACGACAACCCTTCGTTAACGATCGTTAACGATCGTTTTTTGAAAAAAAATCGTAAAAAAACGGTCGCACATCGTTTTAATAAAAACGATCGTTTTCAAAAACGATCGCTATTCGTTTTCTAAAAGTTCAAAACGAGTGGGTCGTTTTTAAAAACGATCGTTTTTTCCGAAAACGAAACGATCGTTTTTGAAAACGAAACAAAAAACGATCGTTTAACGATCGTTTACAAAAACGATTAACAACCCTACGTACAAGGGGCTGCTAACTTAATTAAAAGTGACCCTTCATGTTTAGTTTACTAAAATACCCGTTCATTGATCCAGTCCGAAGTCGTGGATTTCTACGGCAGAGAAAAAAAAAATTTCGTTTACAATTTACCATTTTGTACTTCAGGGATGTATATTTTCTTAAAAAAGCATTTAAAAAAGCGTTGCAAATATTTTTTTATTGTTATTCACTGAATTTGGTGAAAAACTTTCAGGGAAAACAATTGAATTTTCAGGTACGAAGTATCAACAAGAAGTATCAAACAGAGTAAAAAAAAAAACTAGCCTAACATTAATTTTCCCCCAGCGCATCAACAATCATGAATTCTTGAAAATATATATACCCCTGCTTGAAGGGTCAATTAAAATTATATTCAACTAAAAAAAAAGCTAAAAAGTCCGCCACCAGAGTTCCCAGAGCTTAAAACTTTAGAATAGTGGATATCGAGATCAATGTTTGATCTCCTTTTTTTCTTAATATCAAGATTAAATAATGCTTGTTCTCCTCTTGTTATTAATCTCCAGATTAATTAATAGATTGGGATTAAAGAAATCGCATTCTAAAGTTTTCAGCTCGCCATAAATAATAAAATTACTATGACTCACAAAGTGACCATCTGGATAACATCTTCAGCACTTAAAATAAAATCAGGTGTTTACAATAGAAAGAAGAATAATATTAAGCAACAAAATACTCTTAAAAGCTTAGTAAAAAGGAATAAAATACAAGTAAAATTAATATAATTGCTCAATAAGTCTAATATAATTATTATTATTATTAAACAAAAATTCTGGGGGTATTTTGGTCCCCTAGGAAGTCACACCCATCAGTACTTCCCCTCACGATACGTGTACAATCACGCCTGGGATTTGAAAAACCGCTTAGAACATGTTCTCTAATATAATTTTGATCGTTAATGTCAAAAGCATTTCAATAATTTATATTTTGACTTCGTTTTCAATCGTTCAAAATCACCTCTCCAAGTCACGGGCCGAATTTGTAAAGTTATGGGGGGGGGGGGGGCATTTAAGAAGAAAGTATATTTTGCTTGGAGCTAAGAAAGTAAATTAAGCATATAGAGAAAATATTTATTTAAAATCCCATCTTCACATTTCAGTGATCAGGGATCAGTGATCAGGATCAGGATCAGGATCAGGATCAGGATCAGGATCAGGATCAGGATCAGGATCAGGATCAGGATCAGGATCAAGATGATCTTCTACCTGGTCCTAGGGCTAAACTCATCTAAAGAATGGAGTTCATCTCCTCCCTCTGACAGTAGAGGTTGCCTTTGGTAGAATTCATCCCCCATTTTACCAATCTAGTCTATTCACACATCTGAAATAATGAATATATCAAAAATAATAAATAATTTGATGCTAAAAAGGAATGAATGACGTGAAAATTGACCATTCACTCTGTAACCTTAGGCTAGATTTCATGGTAACCATATTCATCCTGTAAAAGCGAAGTTTAAAGGGTACTTAGAAAATACGTTTAAGGTCCTTTAAACAAAGCAGCAAATTAACATAAAGATCAGTTATAAATTTGTTTCTTCAGCCGGAAATAAAACGCAGTAAATTCATAATGTAATGTTTTTATTAAAGCAAGAGGACATTTATACAAATTAGTTTTTTTAAATATCTGCTTTACCCCAATACATACGAACTCCAAGCAATAACTAAGATAAAATTTTGAATTATTTACGTTTACGCTTGCAAGGGAAAGATTAACAGGGATGTAGATAGTAGGTGACATTAACGCCAACAAGTTCTACAAAATTATAATCACGATTATAGTTTCAACGGTAAATATGATTTTTTCTTTCTAGATTTCAATCTTACAAGTAGATATCAAAATAACTTTAAAGTGACAGACCGGCTATGTAAGGTAGTTAAACTGAGTATGCAGTGTTGTGGACAAATTGTTTAGAATTCATTTGAGACATAACACTTTTTAAAGATTTGTAAATCCTGAGTTTGAGTGCAAAGTCGACGTTCAAAATCGTACTTTTGGGTGGATACGTTTTCATATTTGTTTTATTTAATTATAAAATAACGACGACAAAAAAGTAAACAAAATCCTACAGTAAACTAATCAGTTGTTTAGGAACAGGTTGAGAAAATAAAAATTAACTCTTATCATCGAAAATAAGTAATCTTATTCAATTATTAGTTTCTATATTATCTCTTTAATCACAAAGAGTTTTTGCCGGTTTTCTGGAATTTTTATTAAAAAGACGACATTTGGAGAATTTGAAGAAATCTGCGAACAAATTCATAGAAAATAAGAAATTCAATATAATGATGAAAAAGGAAATAATTAACTCGAACTTCGATTTATTGACAAATTTCTTATGAGAAATATGTTCCTAAACATCTAATTAGTTGTGGTATTCTGGGACCACATATTAGAACATCAAAAACGTGTATACTTAAATCAACAAATAGATGAGATTTCACTTCAAGTACTTAGACTTGTATTATCTATCATCTATGTAACCTGATGACATTGCAGATCGGGTTAGTCCTATCACCTGGGCCTAACACCTCATGCGCCGTCTATATCTTTGCAATCTGGCATTACTATACTTCAGCAAACTACATATACTAAGTCTGCCTTATATACTTGTATGCTCTTACAAATCCAAACACCCAATTAATAAATAAAGCTTTGTTTACATGTAATTACGTTTATTAATACATCTAATAGTATATTGATAAATGCATACATAATCACATAAGATCATATTATAATACTAGCTGTCAGTCCCTTTATATACTTAGGGTTTCTCAGCATGGTCTTCAATGATCTGATCAGTTAAGATATTATTGCGTGCAGATAAGATCATTATATCGATCAAACCTTCCACAATCTCCTGATCTTCTATTTTCCAGGTTTGCCGGGTTACCCGCTCCTTCATCTTATGGAGCAAGTTCCACACCTGGTTGTACAAGCCAGAAATGACAACACTTCTGCTTATATCGGGATAGAGATTTAACTCTCTTTCCCAGGCCAACCCCGTGTCCCACAGTTTATCGTCGGGGACCGCTGGTGGTTGACTCGAGCTTGCACTACTCTGCATGGTGTTGTTGAATGTGTGGATCTGTTCAGATATTCCACCAAGGAAGCTGTACATATCTGTACATATCTCTCATCGTCTCATCCTGTCCTTCTGCAATCATGTCCTCATCAGGTTCATCATCATCATCATCCTCTGATGCGGGGACAGTGACAATAGGGTCGTTTCCACTAACAAGAGGAGTGACGTCAACAGGATCAACTTCTCTTTCATCGGGTTCCACATAGGCAGGGTTCTGTATGATGGCGGGAACCTGGTCCATCTTCTTCAATGTAGATCTCGTCCACAAGGATACTCTCTGTAAGCTTTCTGTGCGCTGTATATAGCACGGGTCCCAGGACGGCTATGTGCAGGGAGACTTGTGTCTACTCTGCAGCGGTCCGGGATGTACTGATCTCTCTGGCATTCTGTTGGATTCAAGGGACTGTTCACTCATCTGAAGAACAATCCGAAATACAACATAGTTTACTATAGAATTTTTACTATATTTTTCGTCGTAGTTATTTAATAATTGAAAAAAAGATTCTGAAAACTTACCCACCCAAATTCATGAATTCGAACGTCGACTTTGGGCTCAAACTCAGTAATTATACATCGCGGAGAAGTTTTATATGTCTCAAATAAATCCTAAAGAACTTGTCCACAACACTGCATACTCAGTTTAACTACCTTACATAGCCGGTCTGTCCCTTTAAGATGGACACAAAAAGAAAAAATGTAATTCCTGAATGATCCAAAAAAGTACAGTATTTTTTTTACACAATGGAACAAAGTGAACATTTACACCAATCTCTTAATATACTTAAAGATAAACTGAAGACGTTTTTAAGAAAAATATAAAGAATTTTCTTATTTCAAATCAAACTATCTTTTATGTAAATAAGTGTTGATAACATTCAGGTTTAGATCTGCTCTTCCTGTGAATTGAAAATATATATTTTTTTTTTATTAATAATTTTTGCAGAACGTTATTCTTTTTTCTCTCTCCTTGTACCCTCGTTCATAATATCCGCCTTTCCTCCTTTCCAATTAACTTTTTTTCATCATTCTAAGCTTACCATTTTATTCATTAAAGGGTCTGAAAAGGAAAAATGAAAGGGGGTATAGGCTGAAAGCTAATCACTTTAGCTCTTGATCGCGACCCATGAAAGTTTTATCTGATGTTCCTGTCTCAAGAAATTGATATAAAACTGTGTTAAAATTATACGAAAGTTCATATATGTAAAATTTAGAAAATCTTAAACTTAAATCATGTGACCAGAACTATCACCAATGGCGATTCACCGACAAAGGGTCAAACGACCCAGGGTCAAACGACACAGGGTCAAACGACACAGGGTCAAACGACACAGGGTCAAACGACAAGGGGTCAAAAACGCGACAAAGGGTCAAATGACTAAGAGTCAAAAAATGCGAAAAAAGGGCAAATTTTTTTTTGATTTTGACGGTTAGTATTTTTTATTATTATTTAAGGTTAGGTTAGGTACATTCTGGGCCGAGCGCTGCGCCTAGAACAGGCTGGGGAGCCGAGCGCTGCGGCCACGGGTTAGGTTAGTTAAGACACTTTCTGGCCCGAGCGCAGCGGCTAGGACAGGCTAGGGGGCCGAGCGCTATGGCCACATGGTCAATTATATCCATTTATTTATTATCATTTAGGGTAAGGTTAGGTTAAGACACTTTCTGGGCCGAGCGCTGCGACTAGGACAGGCTAGGAGCCGAGCGCTATGGCCACATGGTCAATAATATCCATTTATTTATTATTATTTAGGGTTAGGTTAGGTTAAGACACTTTCTGGGCCGAGCGCTGCGGCTAGTGAACCCTGAAATTTACTAATTTTGTTGAAAATTGTTGAAATTCAAAGCTTGTTCTGGAAGGAAACAGGAGAATATATTGGGAGAAAAAGCAGAAGAATATACAGGACGGAAACAGGAGAATATATTGGGAGAAAAAGCAGAAGAATATGATAGATAGATAGATAGATAGGTGGGTAGTAGAAAGAGTTCAGCAAGTTATTACAATTAATTGATTTCTGAAGTATACATATATATATATATACATATTATTTAAAAATATAGAAATATGCATTTATATATTTGTACTTCAGAAATCAGAAATCCTCAACTCTCTTTCTTTAAAAATTACAAAATATGAAATTGACATTTCCGCTATATATACCACCTGCACGCACTATCAATAATTTTATAGAAATCTCAGTATTAATTATGAATTTAGTCAACATGCTAAAAAAGACCCAAATATTCACAACATTGGATCCAGACATTGTGCAGCACATTAGTTATACAACTTTACTTAATAGGAAATGTTAGGACGGTTAGTAGAAATAGAAAGTTAAATAACGGAAATAAGAAGTTAAATAACGGAAATATAAAGTTAAATAACGGAAATATAAAGTTAAATAAAGGAAATAAAATATTTCATTTCCTTTTGTAAAATTTAAGGAAATTTGATTTAAAAAGAGAATTGCATGGTTCGGTGGTTCATGCAAGGTCTTAGAATGTACAATTAAACAATTTCATCAAATTCCTCTTGAAAAAAGCAGATTTACAAATACGCAGAACAAACAGGAAAATATACAAAGAGGAAACAGGAGAAAATATGCAGGGAGAAGACAGGGTAATATACAGAAAGGAAACAGGAGAAAATATGCAGGGAGAAGACAGGGTAATATACAGGAAGGAAACAGGAAAATATACAGGGAGGACACAGGAAAATATAAGAGAGGAAACAGGAAAATATACAGGGAGGGCACAGGAGAATATTTAATGAGGAAACAGGAGAATATACAGGAAGGAAATAGAAGAATAAACAGAGAGGAAACAGGAGAATACACAGGGTGAAAACAGGATAATAAACAGGTAGGAAACAAGATGGTATACAGGGAGGAAACAGGAGAATACACAGAGAACAAACAAAAGAATATACAGGGAGGAATCAGGAGAATATACAGGGAGGACACAGGAGAATACTTAGGGAGGAAACAGGAGAATTTACATGAAGGAAAAAAGAAAACATACAGGAAGGGAACAGGATAATATTTAGGAAGGAAACAGGATGATATACAGGGAAGAAACAGGAGAATATATAATGAGGAAAAAGGATGATATACAGGAATGAACAGGATGGTAAACAGGATGGAAACAGGATGGTCTACAGAGAGGAAACAGGATGGTAAAAAGGATGGAAACAGGATTGTACACAGGGAGGAAACAGCGAAAAAACAGGAGAATGTGATATATAGAGAGGAAACAGGATGATATACAGGAAGGAAACAAGAGAATTTATAAGGAGGAAACAGGAGAAAAAACAAGAGGGAAACAGAAAAATAAACAGAGAGGAAACAGGAGAATTTAAAGGGAGAAAACAGGATGGTATACGGGGAGGAAGCAGGATGGTATACGGGGAGGAAACAGGATAACATACAGAGGAAACAAAATAATGTACAAGGATGAAACAGAAGAATATACAACGGGGAAACAGTAAAGTTAGGAAACAGGGAGATATACAAGAAGGAAACAGGAGAGTATTCAACGAGGAAAAAGGATAATATACACGAAGGAAACAGGAAAATATACAGGAAGAAAACAGTAGAATATACATGGAGGAACATGAACTATACAGGTAGGAAAAGAAAGGATTAAAAACAAGAAATATAGAAGTCTCAAAATGTTTACATCTGATATCATATTAAAATTTAAAAATAATGTAAAATTTAATTAAAATAAATTATTAAAGTTAAAAATACAGGGAGGAAACTGGAGCATATCCAGGGAATGTATATGGAAGAAAACTGAAGAATGTACAGGAAGGAAACAGGAGAATAAACAGAGAAAAAACAGAAAAATGTACACAGGATAATACACAGGGAGAAAACAGGAGAATATACAGGAAGAAAACAGGATAATTTACAGGGAGGAAACAGGAGCATATAAAAGGAAGAAACAGGATGGTATACAGGGAGGCAACACGGAGAAAACAGGAGAATTTACAGGAGATTATACAGGGAGGAAACAGTAGATATAATGGATCTCATATGAAGCACGTGGATATAATTGGTCATGTGGCCGCAGCGCCAGGCCCCCTAGCCTGTACTTGCCGAGGCCCCATAGCCTTTCCTAGCTGCAGCGCTCGGGAAATTTCCTGGAGAACAATTTTTGGACACCCCCCCTCCCCNGGTGGCACGGGGGGGTCCAAAAATCGTTCTCTAGGAATAAATCAAACATATTTTACAATGGTAATTTCTTATAATTAACAAGACTGTATAGTGGCCTAAGTGTTTCAAACAAATATAAATAATGATTCATTCAGAGTTTCATTAGGGTTTATTCTACATAAGATATATATTGTACCACTGCTGATATGTCCAAGAATTCTGAAAATATTTACCACGCCTGAATTCTTCATAATATCGTCAGACCACTCCTTCACATGATTACATCTGTCAAAAGATGTGTCACGCATAAAAATAATTTGAAAACAATTTAACAGTATTCTTAGACAATAAAATTATTTTAAGTTTTGCGTCAAGATTAATTTTGAAGAATGTATCGCCCAAATGCGTCACTCCCTGAGCTACGGCGTACACTACAGTGTGTGTGTAGATGGTTACTGCCTGACTGCCTACAGGCAGATTAACCTGTACGAACAGGTTGTTACTGCCTCAGGTTGGTATTTGCCACAGGGGTTTCCACAGCGCAATTTCCCCGTAATATTCTCAACAACATAAATACATTAATCAATCAATCAACTTAGACAATAACAAGATTATTACGCGGCAACTGATTTTACAAAGAAAGAAAGAAAAGTGGGCATATTTTTTCGTTTATTGCTGAGGGCAAAAATGTTATAAATTAATCACAAAGTTTTAAAAGAAATACTTTTAATTATTAATTTTTGTTATTTATAGTGAAAAATACATCAATTTGAATATTCGTCTCGTTTTCTCATTTGTTGATTTAGAAATTTTCAGTTAAACCTAAATGCCAACGTTTAACCGAAAAATGTTGATGTCAAGTCTGCTAGAAAATATAAACAGGTTGGTTATTGTTAGTTAGTCCAAAATTAACCTTATGAGTCTTAATAATTGAGCGTGAACACTTTTTGAATTTTGAATTTTCCTGAAATGTATAGAATCTGTACGTCCTTACTCGGGTGATTTCCTAGAAAAAGTCCTGCATCATTTGGCATAACTAGTCCTCACATAATTAACCTATCTTGTTTTAAACACTTTTCGTTGAAAATTCAAAACGAGATAATAAGTGGTTACTTACTGGTGAATCGCCTCATCTTCTTTCAATTTTTCCAATTTTTGTATTTTTGGCAATTCATTCTGTTCCACGTCAAAGTTTCTGTTTCTGTTCCTTCCTACATATTATAAATCGACCTTTATATTACAACCTAATGCTTTAGCTTCAGAAAATATACAAAAAGGTCTTTCATTGAAAACATTTTTTTCGTTCTATAGTGTTCTATTATTTATACCCAGGTTTAAAACACCTCTCGACGTTAACATTTCAAGACGAGATTCCATTGGTTACTTAATGGTGTATCGCCTTATTCCTTTATTCTCTTATTCTCTTATTCTTGTACGATATTCGCATCTTGTTCTCTTAATATTTTTATATTTTCGTATTTTTTCGTATCATCTTCATAAATTCTGCCTTATGCTACGTGTTGCAAATCGGCCTTTTTTTGATTTGAAAAAGTGAAAATGTTTTTCTCAATCCCTACGAGCTCTCATTATATGTTGCCAGTTTACTTTACTTTAATGTCTTTACTGAATTTACTTTACTTTAAAATTAATACATGAAAACTGTGTCATTTATCAAATACTTATGATCTATACATAAATAAATGATACCCTATGTAAAATAATAAAATCAAAATGTACGTATTCTTGATATATATATAACGTTTACTTTGTTAACTATGTATTTTTTGATCAATAAAAAGATTTGAATAATAATAATCATTTGGCATTTTGGTAATTTCTCAGAAAACGATTTTTGGACCCGCCCCACCCACTTCTATCAATTTTGTATATGGATCTCATGTGTAACACATGGTTATAAATGGATATGTGGCCGCAGCGCCCGGCCTCCTAATTTGTCCTAGCCGCGGCGCTCGGCCCCTATGCTGTCCTAGCCGCAGCGCTCGGCCCCATAGCCTGTCCTTGCCGCAACACTCGGCCCAGAAACTGTCTTAACCTAACCGAACACTAAAATATTAAAAAAGAAAGAATAATATTATTTCTGAAAAAAAGTGATCATGTTCAAAATTGATAGGAGGGAGGGGGGTCCAAAAACAGACTTGGTATTTTTCTGTCTTTAAAGTAAAATCTGCAGTTTCTACCAAATAATTAGCCTTACGTTTTTTTATACTACGTGGTGTATCTTTGTTGTAAATAATCCAATTTGTTAAAATTTTACTCGCCCTTTGTTCTTCTTCTTATCTACTTTAATAGTAATACTAGCTTGAGAACCCAGCGTTGCCCAGGTTACTCATAATTACTCCTGCCGCTTACCTGACTTGGTCGTCAATTACAGTTTAGGCTATTTTTTCCGATAAAAGTTGACGCACTCAGCTTTGAATCTCTAAATCTAGTATAGAACGTCCCCTAGGCTTCTACAATCCAAATTTAAGGCAAATCGGTCCAAGGGTTCCTGAGTTAGGATCGTACAAGCAAACAAACAAACAGACAGACACCCAAACAGAGATTACAACTTATATATATAATTGTAAAGAGATTAATAATGCATCTAAAAAATAAATCATATTGAAGGATTAAATTCGAAGTTTTATATTAACCGTTTATTGGTTTCTAGGTTGACACAGAATACAGACTCCAAGTTAATATTTAAAACAGAATTAAACAGCTTAGAGATCACTCGGCTCAAACCCCCGCCCTACACTCACCAAATAGGTAATTTTTTAATAAGTGGAAGGGGACATAGGCGTATTCATGTGTTAAATATGAGATGCTCGAATGTTGTTTCAACTATTTTTTTTGGGTCATTTAAACTTTTTTGGGCACATTTTAACTATTTTTTTTTTGCTCATTTGAACTATTTCTTGGCTCATTTGAACTATATAATAGTTCAAATGAGCAAAAAATATTTCAAATGCTCACATAATGTTGTCGTTTGAACTACTACACGTGGTACCACATGCATTGTGCAATAGTCCAAACGACCAATAGTTCAAAAAGTAGGTAGTTCAAATTAAATAGCATCAGAAAAATGATATTGTTCGAAAAGGTTTTTTTTTTGGGGGGGGGGGGGGCATTTAACTCAAAAGCAAAAGCATTATTTAATTTTTATTTTTGAAATTTTTGAAATTTTCACACCTTTCATTCTTCTGAATTTAATTTTTGTCTGTAAACATTTTTAACTTAAAACTATTTATTTTAGGTACGGACTTCTCAACTGAGTTTAGTTTAATTTCTGAAAGTTCAGTTCAATTTCTGGAAAATCCGGAATATCCGGATTCATCAACTCTTCATGCTGACCCCTCGGCTCTTTATCCTGATTCCCCGACACAATCCTCTGATTCCTCATCACTCATTCATGATTTTCCGACAGTGGTGGCCGATTCAACCTCTAACCGTACCCCTAGATATACCTGTCAGAAATGCAACTATACTACGCAAAAGAAGAGTAACTATACGACGCATTTAAAATGCGTTCATTTGAAGGAAAAATTTCCATGTGGAATTTGCCACAGGCTTTTCTCTAACCTACCACAGCACATGAGAGTCGCACATGCCACAACTCAGGGAAAACTTTTGAATGAGAAAATCCGTGAAAATATTTCCGAAAACTTGAACTCCGAGGATTTAGGCCTGAAGTCTCATTTAGCCCTAGTCCCTAGTGCAGCTGTCATCACATCCGGTTATTCATGTAAACTTTGCAGCCAACATTTTGCGACCAAATCTGATCTTTCTTTGCACAGAAAAACGCATAAAGCCAACATTAAACGTGAATGCGAGATTTGTAAAAAACTATATTCAAACCTGGAACAGCATGTTAAAATTGTGCACAGAAAGATAAAAAACTTTGAATGCGTCAATTGTCGGAAAAGATTTTACGATAATCGTGAATTAAGAAATCATCATTTAAAATCCCTGCAAACTGGTCTGTGCCAGACAATCAGTACAGACCAAGATGGGAAAAGGTTTCCCTGTGATCAATGTGAATACAAATCAAAAACAAAAACAAATCTGACATTACACATCGAGAGTATTCATCTAGGTAATATTAATTCCTCGTAATAAGGGCAAAAGTATGTGACGACAATTTTTGATAAAATGCTCAAATCCATCTTGCACCAGTACTAAAGTTTTTTGTAATAAATTTTTTTTTTAAATATATTTTATTCATAATTTTTAAAGTCATTCAGATTTTCAGATTTTTTTTGTAAATCTGAACACAAAAGTGTAGGAAAAAAATTTGTCCAAGTAAATCTGGAAAAAATCAACACCGAGTACAGTCTAAGGTTGAAATCGTAAAAATCTCTAAAATGAACCAAATTATAACGAAAAAGAAATATTTAACACTTAAATCAAACATTTTTGAAAAATAGAAGACTTATAAAAGGATGGTATTCAGTGGTTCTATGCGCATCTTTTTATACCCATATCAATATGTTTTGAAAAAATTCAAAAAAATCGACCTCCTTAATGTATTATGGTTTTTTGAGTCATTAATTACCGAATTAAAACTTGAATTTATCAGGTACAATTTACACCTGCCTGGCTTATTGAAAACTGATTGATTGATTGATTGTTTGTTTCAGGTATAAAGTACACCTGCCCAGCTTGTTTCACGCAGGTTTCATCACGTCCCAACCTGAACAGCCATATGAAGCACTGCAAGCTCAGGGATCACGGAGAAAGGTAGGTTCATACTTATTTCTGTGTAATTTTTAATTTATTCACCAGCGTCAGCTTCATAAAAAAGCCTTTAAAAACTTTCCGAATAAAAAAATTAAACAATTCTGATCGGGCCAGGAACTTTTTAAAAATATACTAATTTGTTATTTGTTTTAAATTCTTCTTTTCTGACCACCCTGTATTTCCTTTACTCTGCTGGGTCATGACTTAGATTAGCCCACGCACAAAATTAATGTGGCTTCATCAACTTCAATTCAGTTCAGTAATATGGTACAATTTAAGAAAATTTTTAAAGAATGATAAAACTGATCTTCTTGCAGGGAATCTCGTCGAATTCTCTTTCAGTGCAAACTTTGCGAATATTCCACACCTCGTGCTGGTCATCTTGACAGGTAAGAGAACCCACCCCTAAACAACATCATTGACAAATTTATCGGATTTTAACTTTTATTATTTTGATTTCTAAAATCAGTTGTCTAGGCTTTTTTTGGATACAAAGATGCCACACCACATAGCTAGATAAAACTCTGTCAAACCATTAAACCACAAGCGATATTTGTCAATTTTATCCTGTACTAGCTTTAAAATCCAGCTTTGCCAGAAATTCTATTATAATCAACCCACTGGACAGTAAATTTTCAAACCGATTTTAGAACATTCCAGAAGTCCTACCAAGTTATCCAATTAAAATTTGTAGCAAATCGGTCGAGAGGTTTCTGAATTTATCGGACTTACAGAGTACCACTTTATATATATATAATATCGATAGATTTTTCAACTTGTTCAGTTTAAATATACATTTTAGATGTTTAAATATATATTTCTTCCTAGACAAAATGTTTCATGGGTCTAACCCAATCATCAGTTGGAATAAAACTGATACTCTATCTATATCTATAGATTTTTAATTGATTTTTTTAAGACACATCCTGTCTGTACATGGAACTGAAGCTCTGGAGACTGTAACAAGTGTCTATGAAGCAAGTACCAAGATTGGATCTGCTCCAGCTCCCACACATCCTTCCTGTAAAATACCATTCAAGCTTCCACAGTTCTTTAATCTTGTAAATCTGGAGAACATCGAAGGTGAAAAACTACCATGTCGGATATGTTTAATTGTTTTTCAAATTTGTAGTCATTTTTGAATTGTATAATCTAGAAAAAAGCAAGAAATGTAAGCTAGAAATGTAAGCTAGAAATGTAAGCTAGAAATGTAAGCTAGAAATGTAAGCTAGAAATGTAAGCTAGAAAAGAAATGTAAGCTAGAAATGTAAGCTAGAAATGTAAGCTAGAAATGTAAGCTAGAAATGTAAGCTAGAAATGTAAGCTAGAAAAGATCATAGACAATTAAACCTTAGATCGTTATTGCCACACACTCCAGCCTCCTGAAAAATGAGGACAAGAGATTTACCACATTTAGTGTCCTCTATAGTGAATAAATTAAAACATGTCCATAGTATTATTTTGTTTATGTTTAAGGTCTGCTTGATATGGATTTCATGAGTTCAAATGTTCATCTTCAAAGTCCAGATGGGTCAGGGTTTCAAAGCACAGCGTATCTCAACAGTTTAGAACACTGCAATGGTATTCAAGATGATTTCAGTGAGAGAACAAGGGAGAATTATATTTTAAACGAAGATCTTGAAACACCTCGCAGTGATCCCAACTTCCTCCGTCCAGCTGGGGATGGGTTGGGGGAAGATGGAGTAGGTCACCACAACATGGAGGAGGTTCAACCTGTTGTAGATATTTCAACTCATCGACCATTGAAAATATCTCTTCAAGATCTTGATGGGTTAGAACTTATGCCACTCATTCCAGGTACTATACAGTAGTTTTTTCCCCCTTTTCACATAAATAAGAGAGTGATTTCATAATGTTGTGTATATTGATCGTTTTATTCTTTATTTTTGGATGTTCAGGAGTTATTAGATTTAGAAAGGTTTTTTATTCATTTTATGTCAGCACTATTATAACTGAAATACCCTTTGATCATTAGAAATATTGAAAAATTCTTTAATTTTAAAACTTTTAAGATGGAGAAACAGAGACTGAAAAATCTTCCCCTTTCCAATCCACTATTAGACCAGTAGTATCCAGCCCTGAGTTTATTCTACAGGAGGTAGATCAGACAGGGTTTAGAGATCATCATCCTACATTCCAATCAGGACTTCAGGTAGATCAGACAGGGTTTAGAAATCCTCATCCTACATTCCAATCAGGACTTCAGGTAGATCAGATAGGGTTTAGAGATCATCATCCTGCATTCCAATCAGGACTTAAGGTAGATCAGTCAGGGTTTAGAGATCCTCATCCTGCATTCCAATCAGGACTTAAGGTAGATCAGACAGGGTTTAGAGATCATCATCCTGCATTCCAATCAGGACTTCAGGTAGATCAGACAGGGTTCAGAGATCCTCATCCTACATTCCAATCAGGACTTCAGGTAGATCAGTCAGGGTTTAGAGATCCTCATCCTACATTCCAATCAGGACTTCAGGTAGATCAGACAGGGTTTAGAGATCCTCATCCTACATTCAAATCAGGACTTCTCATTCCAATCAGGACTTCAGGTAGATCAGACAGGGTTCATAGATCCTCATCCTACATTCCAATCAGGACTTAAGGTAGATCAGTCAGGGTTTAGAGATCCTCATCCTGCATTCCAATCAGGACTTCAGGTAGATCAGATAGGGTTCAGAGATCCTCATCCTGTATTCCAATCAGGACTTCAGGTACATCAGACAGGGTTCAGAGATCCTCATCCTACATTCCAATCAGGACTTCAGGTAGATCAGATAGGGTTTAGAGATCCTCATCCTGTATTCCAATCAGGACTTCAGGTAGATCAGACAGGGTTCAGAGATTCTCATCCTGCATTCCAATCAGGACTTCAGGTAGATCAGACAGGGTTCAGAGATTCTCATCCTGCATTCCAATCAGGACTTCAGGTAGATCAGACAGGGTTTAGAGATCCTCATCCTGCATTCCAATCAGGACTTCAGGTAGATCAGACAGGGTTCAGAGATCCTCATCCTACATTCCAATCAGGACTTCAGGTAGATCAGTCAGGGTTTAGAGATCCTCATCCTACATTCCAATCAGGACTTCAGGTAGATCAGACAGGGTTCAGAGATCCTCATCCTGCATTCCAATCAGGACTTCAGGTAGATCAGATAGGGTTTAGAGATCCTCATCCTACATTCCAATCAGGACTTAAGGTAGATCAGACAGGGTTCAGACTTTCTCATCCTACGTAACAATTGGACTTCAGACATTTCTTAGATGGGCTACAGAAATCTGTCTATCAGTCTTTTAGGGAATTCTGAACTTTGATAACTAGCATTTATTCAAAAAAAGTCCTAAAAATGAGTTACAAATGCTTTAAAAAGTGTTATGTGGGAAGTGTATAACAAATTTTGTACTGCACACACATTTTTGGGAAAGGTGTAAATATTTTATGGTAAAAGTTCACATCAAATTTTTAACACAATTTTATTAATTTAAGGTCTCTTCTCTTTCATCTACAAAGCCCAGTGGTCATACTTCCCAAAGTGAAGATATAAATAGTGAAGCAGCTTGTAATCCTGGCCTGGTAGTTTTAAACATTAGATCCATTTCATCATTAGAAGACGCAAACACGATTTCTGTTCCAGTATTAGGAGATATGACAAGGATGTCTGGTCCTGCGATGGAAGATGCAACTGGAAGGTCTGTGCCTGCTTTGGAGAATGTTACTGGAAGGTCTTTTCATGCTTTGGAGGACGTGCCAGGGAGGTCTGTTCTTTCTATTGAAGATGCAACTAAAAGGTCTGCACATGCTATGGAGAATGTTACTGGAAGGTCTGTTCTTGCTTTGGAGGACGTGACAGGGAGGTCTGTTCTTGATATGGAAGATGCATCTGAAAGGTCTACACATGCTATGGAGAATGTTACCCTAACGTCTGTATCTTCTGTGGAAGACAAGACAGAAAGGGTTATACCTCCCGTAGAGTTTTTGCAGAGATCTCCTTCCCCCTTGGATGGGGATTATAGTAGCCGTGTTTCAAACCAATCTTTTCTTTATGAGATTTAAGAATTCGTGAATATTTGAAAGTCAGAATCTCTGCATATCAAAATAGCATATCACTTAAAGGTTATTTGTTTGATTGAAATCAATTGAAAAATTAACATGACAGCAGATACAATGATATTAATTAAATATGTAATTTTTGTGACGTCTGTTCCTAGCCCGATAAAAAAAAATCTTAAAATTAAAAATCAGGTTTAAGCTGTCTTTGAGACCAATTTAAAATTTGAGCTTTGGGGTTTAAGTTGTAGCTAATGTTCCACAAAGTTAGGTTTATTATCGGGTTTAATATTGGATTTGACGGATTTTCATGGCTGGAATTGGCGGATTCAATACATTTTTTTAGGATAAGACTCAACATTGAGACTAATTCTCCATTAAACTCAACAAACGTCGATTTTGTTTTTAGTGTGGCTCACTCTTTAAGTCAATTCTAAGAGCTGGCAGCTATCGGATCATGTGAGACAAGTTGATTTCAGCTTATTCATAAGTTGGGTCTAAGATGGAGTCTAATACCAGGGTCTAAGAGCTGGCAGCTATCGGATCATGTGAGACAAGTTGATTTCAGCTTATTCATGATGGAGTCTAATACCAGGGTCTAAGAGCTGGCAGCTATCGGATCATGTGAGACAAGTTGATTTCAGCTTATTCATAAGTTTGGTCTAAGATGGAGTATAATACCAGGGTCTAAGGAATTAAGACTCGAGCCAAAGCTTTTAAATCGCGGTCTCAGATGTCATTGCTTAGTCGTATTAGTGCCAACAATCCAGATACGTCGGTTTTATTAAACTTATTAAATGTATTGCTACAAGAGGTTTATGTTATTGGTATTTTTTTTAATCATTTCTGTGTTTAGAATTATGAATAATAATAGTAAGAAGTAGCTCAAACTAATACAACTAATTAACCCTGATCATAGGTGTATATATTAGAAGAATAATTAGTTAAGTGAGGTGTAACTATCTCTCCCTCTATTCTAATTTGCCTGTGAATCACAATTAAAATATTTCTGTAAAACTTAAACCACATATGCTATTAAAGGTAGTGACCGGCTAAACATAATAGTTGAACTGATAGTGCAGTATTATTTTCAAAATAAAGCCTCAAGGAGGATTTTAAAGATAGAATGTTTGCTCTTGTTAAACAATAATACACCGTAAAAATGTCTCATTTTCATTTTTATGAAGACAGGTTTACAAAATTGCTGTCTCGGAAACTATAAAGCTAAATTATCTGATTAGGAGGATTTCCAGCTGAATGGAAAAACCAATAATCTAAATGCTTATTGTGTTCAAAACATTTTGTTTACGCTGAAAAGTGCGATTTTGTTTGGGTTTCCCTTTATAAGAAAATGCTTAACAAAATCCAACATTCTGTTAAGAATTCTGCTTTATTTTTCTGGCAAATTATGTTGTTCAAATAGGCATGCAGAGTCCAGACATATAGTAACATAAATTCATATTATATAAATGTCAAAATCGTCCAATCAAAATATTGATTGAAAAAATGTTCCTCCATTTGCGAGAAGTTTTAGCGAAACTTGCACTTCTATACGCAATTCGCAATTAAATGTATTCGCGGAATTATTAAAACTGTAAAATTTCGCTTGTTAGGAACTTTTCAAATATGAATCTCATTCTTTTGTGTTGATTGATTTTTTATTGGCTTAGTTATTATGCAAATTCTGAATTAAAATACATAATTACTAGGAAACAAGATAATGAAAAATTTTATAATGATATAAATTGATGAAAAACATCACTATTTATAACTCTGTTATTTTGGTTCGCAGTGTTATAAAGTTTTTGGACAGAAATTTTCTTTTTATCGAGAAGGTTCAAGCCTTTTTAGATTTAATTTTTTCACAAGCTTTAGCAAGGGACACATAATTTTAAAAGGCGAGAACCTGTAACTTAATAGCACGTCGTGCCAAAATAATTGTGTTATAGGTAATTTTATGAAACGTTTGTGTACTTGTCTTATTTCCATGGCTATTTCTATAGATCAAATAAGCTTTAAAACAAAGCAGAAGTAAAAATATTAAGTTAATATCAATTTTATTTTCATTTAATTGAAAAAAGTATTTTGGAAATTTCCTAAATTTTGTTGAGAAAATCCGGGAACCAATCAAAACTTTATAGCATATGTTCTATAATGTACAGCTAATTTAGCTTTATAGCACGATGATTATTTTATACGTTAATTAAGAAATTCTTGATGAAGTGAGGAAGAATGACAAAGTACACAATAGTTTCTTAAAAAACAAAGCCTTACCTTTATTTTATCACCGACCAATACTAAAATGTGATATTTGTTGTTAAATGTATCTAGATATGACAAAGTCCAAATTACCAAAAAAATAGTCATTTTAAAAATGTTTAACAATTTAAAATTTACATTAAACTTATTATAATTGGAATTTTGAATGTCATAAAAGTAAATATTTAAAGAATATGGACAAATTAAAAAAAAAGAATTTATATATTTCGTTCAAACTCCATTTTTAAAAGTATTTGATTTCTGGTTGTCTCATCTAACCCTTCTTGAGCTTTATACCTTTATCAAAGTGCCAGTATTATTATTATTATTATTAAGATGATTTTGTTATAGTATTTTTTATTTTCAACAACTTATTTTTTTGACGCCTTAATTAAAAAAGCTATCTTATAAAGGAACTTAATTCAAGTTTAGACATGAATTCAATGATTGCTTAGAAGTTAAGGCAAGTAAAAAATTGGCTTGGATATGTAACATTTCAAATTGGGAAAAAGAAATTTATTTGGATCCAAAATCAAATACAGTTTTAAGGACACTGTTATGAATTCTGGGAGTCGCTAATTAATAAGTCATCAAAATAAAGTATGATAGAAAAGTAAACTGTATTTTTTCAGTTTTAAAACTTCTGCGACCTGAATTAGATTTTACATTTTTTTTTCATTTTAAAAATGCAGTATACTTATCCTTCGTTTAAGTCTTGGATAAAAAGCCTTAGATTTGCAGAATATTTGTCCTATTGTTGGATCTATTTTCAGAAAAGTTTTGGAAGCAATTTCTGTTTCAATGTTTGTAGAATGTCCTCAGAAAATCCAGAGTCTACGGATCTAGATTTAAACAGCTTACAACAGGCAGTTATTACCTCAATTCATTTCAATTCTGGAAATACGCATTTCAATTCTGGAAATGCTTAAAAAAATCCAAGATAAAGTTCAGTTGGAACAAGGGTCAACCGAGTCAACCAGATCCAAAATTTTCTTCTCGATTTGTGTGGATGACAAAAAAACTTACTGAAGTTAGATTTTGGAAGTCTTTAAAATTGGCGTTTTCATTAAATAATTTACCAAGCTTCAGGGGGCAAAAATTGGGTATTAAAAGGCATGTTTTTTTCTTCTTTGATACTTTATTAAGTTATAAAACTATTTAGTTTCCCTTTATGATCATATATGTTCCTCAATCCATCTAACATCCTGGGAAATGATTATCAAGAGGGAGGTAGGAAAATTTTTTTTTCAAAGAATTGATATATATGCCCCTGAAGCTTGAAGAAAATACAGGGTGTCCCACGAAACTTGAAAGTTGGTGAATTAGTTTAGAATGTCTTCTTACATAATTTGTTGAGTTGTTTTATACCTAAGAAAATAATAAAAATATTTTTTGGGATAATTGATTTCAAAGTAAAGTATATTTAAACTAAAGATTTTTCTAACAAAATAAATTGCAAACAGCCTTTAATATCTAATACAGTATAGGAAAGACGACATTCATAACTATTTATCAACTGTCATATTTTGTGGGACACCCTGTACTATATGATTGGGAACGCGCTGTTTGTCCATAAGTAAATGAATCTGAGGAATAATGTGAATGATATCCAGGAAGTACCAACTTTAGAAAATAAGATAGAATCGACTTCTGTCCAAAGTGAAGCTCAGGGAAGTGCTGGAGATATTGGAGCAAAAGATACCGAGGAATCTGTTAAAAGTGACCCAGTAAAGACAACTGGCACTGCACACGAACCATCAGAAACTGCTGAAAAGGGCGGAGAAGAGGTCCAAACTGAACCTGTCAAGGGAGACGTAGAGTCATCTGAAAAGCCAGCAGAAGAAGGAGATAAGAAGGGTGAATCTGGGAAATCAGCAGAGAAGAAGGTAATTCAAATCTTTTTTTCAAATTTCATTTTTTGTGAAAATGAATTAAAATGCGAGAGATTCTGTAAAATATTTGTTGATTAATTTAGTTTAAAGGTAATTTAAAGATCTAATTCATAATGGTACCCTTTAGACATTACTCCTGACACTGGGTGATATATCACCTTACTTATTGCATATTTAAAAGCAGTACTAAGGATTTATTTTTGATGTGGATCCTGGATCCGCACTGGAAAAAAATGGATCCGGATCCAACTCTATATCCGGATCCGGATCCTGGTTATTTCTTTAAAATTTTCTGAATTTTTTTTTGCAAAATTTTCAAATTTTTGTCTTATTTTTTTCGTTTTTTTATGCTAAAACTAGTGGAACCATTCAGAAATTAGGAAATTTTTATAATTATCTTTTTTCAGATTTAGGTTTTGAAAGTTAACATTTTTTGCAGTTTTTGTTTGATATTTTGCCCCTTGGATTCAGATTCGTGGATCCGCATATTTTTGCGGATCCAACGGATACGGTTTCTATGCACTGTCTAAATAAGATATTTTGTTTGTTTTTTTCCTCGGCTTTGTTGCTTATTGTTACTTATTGTTATTGTTATTATTATTATTATTATTATTATTATTATTATTATTATTATTATTATAATTATTAATATTATTAATATTATTAATATTATTAATATTATTAATATTAATAATGATATTATTTTTATTATTAACGGACAACCCTTAATTCAAACAGTTAGAAACTGAGAATATCTCTTAGATGTTGCCAAGACTAATGTTTAAAGGGGACCGTTATGAATCTGACATAATTCTTGTCTGATGTAATTTGATTTACGTTGACAGTCCCTTTAAGATAAACTCTTTGATTCAGGTTTCCAAGGTTGAAATCCGTCTGCAAGCTACAGGAGATGCACCGATTATGAAAAAGCGGAATTATATGGTAAAAGAGATAATTTGTTTAAAATTTATAATACTAGGCTTTTTTTTCAACGTTTAATTGTGGCTCTTAATTGTGATTCTGTGATTTAATCTTTATACAATTTTAGCATTTGATTGAGATAATACATTTTCACATTTTGCTTACTCAACTTTTAATTTTGAAAGACAATAAGGTCCGTGGATTTTTTTGGGCCATTGTTGTACCAAAAAAATTCAAAAAATAAAGAAAAAATACCATACATGAGAGTTGCACAGCAAAGATACAATTTCGCACCAGACGCCGCTAATCACACTTTTTTTTGACTCACCCTATATAACATAGTTGCAGGTTCTTAAAGTGTTTTGCTTAAAAACAGCAATTCGTTCTTAATGTTCTTAATTTTCCGGGTGGGGGGGGGGGTGTTAAGTTCTTAAAGTTTTTAAATGTTCTTAAATTAACTAGACGACAAAACCCAGAGCCAAGCTAAACTAATCTTTGCTAAAATAACTTCTGATTGACTCAGCCTTGAGCATCTTAAAGATCTAAACTTCTTGGTCGTAATAAACTTATTAAGAGTCAACTTCATGTACTTTTTAAATAAAACTGAAAGAAAAAATCTACCAGAAAAGGCCATAATATTAGTTCCTATTGATCACGTTTCTACTTCAAACTTCTTTCATTTAAAATACAATTTTAAATTGTTCTAATACTTTTTCACATCCTTCATATTTCTAATATAATTCTTAGAAAAGCTGTATTTCCTGGACTTGAAAATATTTATCTAGTTGGTTTCCTCACTTTGGATACTTGTCACAGTATGGCGAGAATGTTTATAATTGAGAAAATTTAAATCACCTAATTAAAGTCACCTAAACTATTCAGTACAAAATATTATGTCCAGGTTGAAGAGAGTAAGAAGATTTCTGAGATAATCAGCTTCGTCAGAAAATATCTGAAACTTGAAGTAAGAATTTTTATTTTAACTGGGACAGTGACCCTGACCAGAAAATCCGAATTATTTTTTATTGATTTTGGATCCAGAGGCCGAATTTAAAGAATTTGAGCCGCGGCTTAAATATGGTTGGTTCCACTTAAAATTGTATCAAATTCTTCAAGATTTGAGCAGGCGCTTAATTTAAACCGGGTTTTGGCGGATTTAAGCCGCGGCTCAAATTCTTTAAATTCTGCCTCAGGCTCCGGATCTGGAACCGCATCAAAATGAAATTGATCGTAATGACTGCAAGTTAGTCTAATAATATTTACGTATTTTTCAGACTAGTGAGAACCTGTTCCTGTATGTAAACCAGGCTTTTGCACCCAGCCCAGACCAGACAGTAAGTTTTATTAAGTTATTATTTTTAAAGGGAATGTTTACGGAAAAGGAAAAGAATTGTTTTTATTTCTATCCAAAGAATTTTTTGAAGAGTACAGACCAAAACAAGACCCCTAAAATTCATTACTCTAATCACAACTAAACTTGATTATTTTTGATGCAATGATAGCATTTTTAGGAGGGGGTTGCAATTTTTAAGTGGCCAATACCAAAATTTTATCTTTAGTTGCTTGCCTTACCTCATCCTTTTGATTATGAAGTTTTACAAAAGATATCAAACAAGATTAAGCCTCTAAACAAATAGATATTATAAAGAAGAATTTTAAAATTTTAGATTTTGAACCTGAACGAGTGTTTTGGAAGCGACGGTAAACTAGTTCTATACTACTCCAGAAACCAAGCCTGGGGGTAATAAAGACGACCCTCGAAACCGACATTCCACACCCGTATTGTGATTCTTCAACTGCTTACAGACTAGAAAAGTGATTTCATTTGTTTCACTGAAAACATTTTAAGTTTTAACGTTATTATCTTTTGTTGTCAAGGAAAAAAGAAGAAAATGAATTGCCTTGGACTCATAGGTAAGTTCTTTCAAATAATATGAAAACCTTTTGAATGTTTCGCTAGTGAAGAAAGACAAATAAATGTCAGATAATTTTTAAGAATTCTCTGTATGTATTTTGTATATCCGTTGTCGCCCTATTCCTTATTACGTTTACAACTGCCTTATCCTTCAACATTTGTGAAGTCATATTTTATCTTTGTTAAGAAACTGTTTAAAACTTTGTCAAAAACTCTCTTATCCTTTTCGTTTTAAATCACCCGCCAATAATCTGTTAATCTGTTATATTCAGTATCCTTTATGAAGTTCTTAATAATCCTTTGTTAAGAAATATTTGATTTAGTTTCCTTTGTTAACCACTAACTAATCCTTTGTTTAGAACTATCTGATCTAGTATCCCTTGTTAACCACTAACTAATCCTTTGTTCAGAACTATCTGATCTAGTATCCCTTGTTAACCACTAACTAATCTTTGTTTAGAACTATCTGATCTAGTATCCTTTGTTAACCACTAACTAATCCTTTGTTTAGAACTATCTGATCTAGTATCCTTTGTTAACCACTAACTAATCCTCTGTTTAGAACTATCTGATCTATTATCCTTTGTTAACCACTAACTAATCCTTTGTTTAGAACTATCTGATCTAGTATCCCTTGTTAACCACTAACTAATCCTTTGTTTAAGAATCTTTGATCCGGTATCATTTGTTGACAACTAACGAATTCTTTGTTAAGAACTATCTGATCCTGTATCATTTGTTGACAACTATCTAATCCTTTGTTAAGAACTATCTGATCCGGTATCCTTTGATCCTGTGGATACAATAACGTCAGTATTCTTTGACCAGAAAAATCTTCAGGTAAATTAGATTCACAAAGCTTCTAAAAAATACAAAATTTTAATAAAATAGATATATAATATAAATAGAAATACAAACTTATCTTTGTTAAGGGAGTCTCATTCCTGACTTTCTAGATATAATTTATTGAGTGCTATACATGATTGCTTCATTGTTTGTTTGTTTTAATTATTGATTGTTTTTTTATTGATTGGTTGAATGATTGGCTGATTAATTGGCTGGTTGGTTGGTAAATTGATCAGTTGGTTGATTGATTGGTTTATTGATTGATTGATTGATTGGTTTTCAGTTGTTTTCTGTAAGATCTGGTGGTGCTACTGGAGTAGTGATTAAGAGCCCAGGGAAACCCCAGCAAACATTTATTCTCGAGGAAAATAGACAAACTAGACAATATAGACAATATAGACAATATAGACAATATAGACAATATAGACAATAAAGACAATCTAGACAATCATAGAATAAATACAAATCCAATTTTGAGTTTGGTTATTTGGTGAATTATTCTCTAGACCCCTGTTCAGGGCATACTGAGAATATCTGCGTAGAGTCTATAGATTTACTGATTAACTTATTCTATACTGTTTTTACTGCAGTTATTTCCTATTTTTCTACGTTAAACCTTATTATTTTCAATAATGATTACATTATATTATCCCTATTCTTCTATGTTGAAACTGATCATTTTCATTAATGGTTCCATGTAAAAGTTTCTTACGCAATATGGATGGAAAATAGTATCTCTGATTTTTTATGTTGGAAATTTAGCAATACAAAATATGAACTCATTGTTTATTTTCATGTTAAATTGACTCCCAGGACCCTGTCTAGTGTGTCTAAGGTTATTTAAAAACAATATATTTATTTTCAGTTTTTTATTATTTGTCTTTAAATCAGGATAAAGGAGGGATACTTGCTATTAAACTCTCTCCTGATCAGAAGGTAATACCACGACCACGACCACGACCACGATCACGATAACGATCACGATCACGATCACGATTATTATCATAATCATAATAATAATCATAATCATAATTATTATTATTATCATAATCATTATTATTATTATTATCATTATTATTATGATTATTATTATTATTATCATTATTATTATGATTATTATTATCATTATTAGTATTATGATTATTATTATTGTGAAAAAATCTGTGTTTTCCAGGTTGTTTCTGTTCAAAGGGAGAAAATTCGTGATCACGATCACGATCACGATCACGATCACGATCACAATCACAATCACAATCACAATCACAATCACAATCACAATCACAATCACAATCACGATCACGATNTATCATTATTATTATCATTATTATTATCATTATTATTATCATTATTATTATCATTATTATTATCATTATTATTATCATTATTATTATCATTATTATTATCATTATTATTATCATTATTATTATCATTATTATTATCATTATTATTATCATTATTATTATCATTATTATTATCATTATTATTATCATTATTATTATCATTATTATTATCATTATTATTATCATTATTACTATTATGACTATTATTATTGAGAAAAAATCTGTGTTTTCCAGGTTGTTTCTGTTCAAAGGGAGAAAACTCGATTAGATTTCTACAATATAGAAAAAGGCCAACCCAATCCTCTCGAATACTCTATCCATGTAAAGGTAGGACTTCATTTCATTTATTTTCAGACAAATTATAGTAAAATACTGGTCTTATCTTTAATTTTTTTAAAGTTTTTTTTCATTCTGGGTGGTCATCATTCTAAAACAAGAGAGACAGTCTCCAGAAGTTCAAAAATTGCTCTTTTTGTTTTTGAATGAACCTTTCACCGATTATATTGTTAAAAATTGCTTGTCTTTCTTGAGAACATAATATGTTTTAGAAAGGGGGGTTTACGAATTACCCCCTCAGTCCCCAACTCCTGGGTGGNGGGGGAATGATCACATGAAAAGGCAAGTTTTTCATCTTTTTTTATACTTGTTACCCAAAATGTATATATTTCCGCCTAAAAATCATTTATTTTCCACAATTTAGCGAAAAGACCTTTTTAAAATTGTTTTGGTCCGATCAAACATACTCAGCTGCTGGGGAAAAAATGATTTACAAAAGAGAGAGAGGGGGGAGATTTTTCAGGAAAATATACATCAGATATTTTAGAACAAGAATTCTGAGATTGTCGGCTACATCTGGTCAACTGATGATGAGGTTGTTTTACTGACAGATACAGGTCTATTTTTATGGGGTTTATACAACGAGGTTATTGTGCATAAAGTGATGATATACGCTAATCCTTTACTAATTCTACAGGCCATGATCTATACCGAGAGCGTACTGCATATTTGTTTATTATAAGTAGATTCTGTCCTAACCTATAGTAAATCAATATTAGTAAACAGTTGTAAGTGTACAGTACCGCTAACTGAGCACAGAGGTAGAAAACTATCATCACTCCTGGGTGAATATTTAAGAACAGAGGAATGATTTTCAAATTTTAACATCAACTTGACATTTTTAATGATTTTTACTCTTAAATTAACTTCCTGTCACAAAAAATCTTTATTTTTTCGAATTCAGCGATAAAACTTTTAGAATAAATTTCACTTCGCGTGAACATTCTTATCATCTTGATTAAAAATAATTGTTTCTTTTAGGATCCATAAACAAAAAAAAATGATTTTATAAAGACTTTTATTTTTCCCTGAAAACATGTTTCACAAAATAATAATACACTTAGTATTTTCTTCTATTTTTGCTTTAATTACTCCAATTAAGAACACTCTTACTTCTTTTTTGGTTTTATACAGTAATAACCAGAACACTGTAGAATAGGAAGACCGACATTAAAGCAATACTGAAGTTCATTTGATGTTGTTACCTAGCAAAAAGCTTTAAAGTAAGGCGTTAAATCGCATATTAAGATAAATGGGCCTGTTTACACTGCACAATTGCTGTGATATATATTGATTCGACTATTTTAAGTCATAACTTAAGTCTTTCACTCTACTTCCAATTCCAGAGATTTCTGGTTATCACTGTACCTGGTTTATTAATCTAGGTATTGAGATCTGGAATATCACAGCATCAAGGAAACTGTCCAAGGTATGATAATTTGGCGTGTATCGGAAGTTTTTGGTTTTTTGCAAGTTAAAAAATTGAGTTTTCCAATATCTTAAATAATTTAGTATCCATTGAATTTTTAGCATTCCTGTATCAGGGAGATTTTACTTTCTTGGAATTCATCCTAGTATTGTATTATTTCCTCTCACTAACTACATGTTCTAGTATCTACGGAGTACCAGTACCACTGTATCCTGGTATGTATCCTGTCCTCTCTAACTACATATTCTAGTATCTACGGAGTACCAGTACCCCTGTATCTTGGTATGTATCCTGTCCTCTCACTAACTATATATTATAGTATCTACGGAGTACCAGAACCCCTGTATCCTGGTATGTATCCTGTCCTCTCACTAACTACATATTCTAGTATCTACGGAGTACCAGTACCCCTGTATCTTGGTATGTATCCTGTCCTCTCACTAACTATATATTATAGTATCTACGGAGTACCAGAACCCCTGTATCCTGGTATGTATCATGTCCTCTCACTAACTACATATTCTAGTATCTACGGAGTACCAGTACCCCTGTATCCTGGTATGTATCTTGTCCTCTCACTTACTACATATTCTAGTATCTACGGAGTACCAGTACCCCTGTATCCTGGTATGTATCCTGTCCTCTCACTAACTACATATTCTAGTATCTACGGAGTACCAGTACCCCTGTATCCTGGTATGTATCATGTCCTCTCACTAACTACATATTCTAGTATCTACGGAGTACCAGTACCGCTGTATCCTGGTATGTATCCTGTCCTCTCACTAACTACATATTATAGCATCTACGGAGTACCAGAACCCCTGTATCCTGGTATGTATCATGTCCTCTCACTAATTACATATTCTAGTATCTACGGAATACCAGTACCCCTGTATCCTGGTATGTATCATGTCCTCTCACTAACTACATATTCTAGTATCTACGGAGTATCAGTACCACTGTATCCTGGTATGTATCCTGTCCTCTCACTAACTACATATTATAGTATCTACGGAGTACCAGTACCCCTATATTCTGGTATGTATCCTGTCCTCTCACTAACTACCTGTTCACCTCAGCTAAGGACAAAACAAATACTCTTCAGGTAAATTTGCTCGAGTTTTATCTTACGAGTGAGGATCAGACTGAATTCGGTTAATGTCTGATTTTTTGTTTGATTTATCGATTATGGAAGATTTAAGTGGCTAATAGACTCATTGGTTTATTGATGCTAATATTTATTAATTGATTTATTGAATGTTCATTGTTTGTCTGAAAATTGGATTAATTCATTGAATGAAAATGGTTGATTGATTGATCGACTTAATGCTTTATTCTTTCATTGTCTGGATGTTGGTTGGTTGGTTGAACCATCGATTCGTTGTTTGGTTGGTTGGTGATTGATTGATTGAATGATTGAGTGAGTGAGTGAGTGAGTGAGTGAGTGAGTGAGTGAGTGATTGATTGATTGATTGATTGATTGATTGATTTATTTATTTATTGATTTATTGATTGATTGAACGAATGATTGATTGATTGTCTAGGTTTGGTCTGTGAAGAACAGCAATGTAATTAAGCTTCAAGGAAATCAAATCAATCTAATTTATAATTAAAAGGAATTTTAAATATTTTAACTTAATCCCCATTTAAAGAGTCAACCACTATTTCTTTAAATAATGAGTTGTCTGCTAATTATAATAGTTATGTCCAATTAACAGCGGTACCCTTTCAACCTCTATCCGAACAACAGTTAGGGGGAAATATTCTCCTTTTGTCAATTGGAAAAGTGTTAAATTCCTATAATTGCTTTCTTTGTCTCTGGATGGTAAATCCGCAAGTACATGTTTTTAGAAAAATAATGGATTGAAACACAAGAGAACCTCAGCTGAAAACTTTAGAATGGTGGATATCGAAATTAATGCTTGATCCTCTCTTTTTCTTTATATCGAGACTAATCTAATCTTGTACTTGTATTCAGAAAAGTGCATAAAATTCAACCAATCAGAGTCGCATATAAGAAGCCGGTAAATTTGAAATTTTGCACGCCATTTAAGATTAACTTAAAGAAACGGGAGTGACTCTCTAATTTAGAAAACCGGTTTTTGATTTTTCTCTACTATATCCAAGAGTGGTATAAGAAGAAAATCAAAATTGTGTCCATTGGATACTCAGAATAAGTAATCGGGATTCAGGATATCTCATTCTAAAGTTTTCAGCTCTGAGTAAATAACGTCGACACGCCTATAAAACTTACTAATAATGCCAAGGTCGACTTAATAAATGATTGATTGTTAACACGTTACAGGGATAGATTTAAGTTCTTCAGTTACTGAGAAGGATGTTTCATTTATTTCAGTTTACAGGTAATCTTACATTTACAGTAATTTCAGTCTCACAATTTTGTGATAAAAAGTTTAAACATTGCATAAATTCTATAATTTAAACTTTATAACCTTGAAATAATTTAATTTCGACAATTCAGCAACTCAATAATAAACAATTAACATGTTTTTCAAAAAAAAATTCACCCCCTGGTTATATTTTATTTAGGGTTAAAGATTTTAAATTTAGAGTTCATTAAACACATCGCAATTTAGGACTTACTCAGTCCACAATGTAAAATGAAAATTCGCTCATAGTGGATTATCAAGAAGATTTCAAAGAAATTATGCATGACTTCCTTGTAATGGTTTCCAATTTGACACAGTTCCAACCCGTTTTTTAGTGTAGAGGGTCCACGAAATAAAACAATGCATAGAATGATCATTTTCGAATAGTTTGTCTGACAATGAAAATTGCAGGGGTGTAAATTTTCCAAAAAATCTTCCGGCCCAAGACTTTTAGAAAATCATTTATTTTCTTAAAAGTTTTATAAGCCGATTTTTCAGGGAAAATAATTATGATTTTTTGGGTAGGAAGTATCAAAAAGAATGAAAAAAACTTGCCTTGGGGTGCAATGTTCAATTTTTTTTTTCCACAAATAATCCCAAAATCATTTAATTTTTGTAATTCTGAAAAATATACACTAGGGTGACCCAAATTCGTGTAAATTTAACTTTTTTTCTGAATTTGAACAAATACACACAGTCTCAAATGGTTACAGGGGATATGTAGAGCCCCCCCCCCAAAAAAAAAAAATCGGGCCTTTATCTTATTGGAATCAGCTACATGTAAAAATTGAGTGTTGCCGCTACGAGGCGATTTTAAAATTTAATGAAACTACATTTATTAGTTTAATCAGATCAGGCAATAAGAACTGGTTTTAGGTACTTTTAGGCTTTAGCATTTTCAGTTCTAATTGCGGCATATTTTCTTGTATCAGTTTTATATGCTCACAAACCACCAATAGCACATACAGGGGTTGGTCCTTTTAATGAGATGTATCAACAAAACCGTTCATAGCTAGGAGATAAATCAAGGTAGCTCATAGCTAAGAGGTCAAACAGGTAGCAGTCAATCAGGTAGATAGTTGATAGCAAGGAGGTCAATGAGGTAAATAGTTCATAGCTAGGGTTTCTGTTAGTCTGATGATGTTTTCTATTACAGGACTATATCATGATACTGGAAGAGTCTCCAGGAACAGGCTATTTATATGTTATTGTTTTGGTTACATTTATATATTGTTGTGTACTTTACATCTTTCATGTTTCAGATATAAATACTCCTAGGCTTGGGGGTTTTATATATATCAGCTATTATTGTACATATTCATTTCCAGAGAATATGTGTCACTGACATTATTATGGTAGTACTCAGGTATATTAGTCAGTTTATCAGTTTCAATCAGGTAGTTCATAGTTAATTGGTCAATCAGATCAAAGTCTAGGAGGTAAACCATGTAGTAATTTATAGCTTGGAGGTAAATCAGGTAGACACTTCAGAGTTAGGGGGTCATTAAGATAGCAGTTCATAGCAAAGGGTCAATCAGGTAGATTGCTCTGAGCTTGGGGGTCAATCAAGTAGATAGTTTGTAACTAGGAGGTAAATCAGGTGTCATTTCATATGGAATTAGGAATCAAGTCATATTTAGGGGGTCAATCAGGTAGTCAATTGGGAAGTCAATTTGCTATCATTTCATAACTAGGGGGTCAATAACGTAGAAAGTCAACAGCTAGTGGTTCAATTTTGTTTATAGTTCATAGCTAGGAGGTAAGTCAGAAATTAGTTCCAATCTAGGGGTTCAATCAGGAAATAGTTCCAATCTAGGGGGTCAATCAGGAAGTAGTTCCAATCTAGGGGGTCAATCAGGAAATAGTTCCAATCTAGTGGGTCAATCATGAAGTAGTTCATAACTGGGGGATCAATCAGGAAGTAGTTAATACCTAGAGGGGTGAATCAGATAGATAGTTCATTGATAGGGGTCCATCAGGTAAAAAGTTCATATCTAAGGGGTCAATTAGGTAGATAGTGCATAGCTAAGGTCAATTAGGTAGATAGTTCATTGCTCAGGTAGCAGTTCATAGCTAAGAGGCATAATTTGAAAACTGGTTTTTTGACGAGGACACTTTTGTAATGTAACAAAGGATATTTCTTTAGCAATATTTCGATTTTTACATGTAGCTGTTAATGGCTTCTTAGACATCTGAAATTGTTTTTAGGAACACAAATATTATTGGGCCAGTGTGCAAAGTTTTTTTTAAGGGTGATTTAGGACTCTGATATACACCCCTGGAAGATATGTCACCAGTCAATGCATTTAGCTAGATATCCATTTTCCAATTCAATTGTTTATTTGTTCAGTCAATGCTTTATACGAGTCAACATAGTTGGAGAGAGCAGTAAAGTGACAGGAATTCATCTTTACTCAATATACAATGATCAGGTGAGAGACTTTCCTTGTGTGTATTTATGCAACCGAAACAAGGAAGTATATTTGTATAATTGTTATCCTTAATTTAAAAAAACGGATATCTTTTCATTGTTTCATTGTTAAGCGTTGTAAATTAAGTTAATTGCTAACATCATCTTTACTCAAGGCAGTGCTTAAGATTCATTTAATTTTAATGTGGATCAGGATTCTGGATCCACACTGGAAAAAATGGAGCCGGATCCGGATCCAGGTCATTTTTTTACTGATTTACTGAATTTTTTAAACAAAAAATAGTTTTCAAATTTTTGTTTAATTTTTTTCGCATATTTTTATCCTAAAACTTGATGAACCATTCAGATATGAGGACATTTTTAGAATCTCTGTTTTCAAAAGTTCAGATTAGGGTTTTAGGATTAAAAAGGTTTTTTTTTCAGTTTTTGATTGATATTTTACCCCTTGGATCCGGATCCAGGAAGCCAAAATCTTGCGGATCCAACGGATCCTGATCCGGACCCTAAGCGCTGACTCACGGTGTGCTTATTATCTGTTATTGTTAAAGATTTATCTGTTATAATGTTTATCTGTTATAGTTAAAGATTTATTTATTATTGTTAAAGGTTTATCTGTTATAGTTAAAGATTTATCTATAATTGTTAAAGGTTTATCTGTTATAGTTAAAGATTTATTTATTATTGTTAAAGGTTTATCTGTTATAGTTAAAGATTTATTTATTATTGTTAAAGGTTTATCTGTTATAGTTAAAGATTTATTTATTATTTTATCTATAATTGTTAAAGGTTTATCTGTTAAAGTTTAAGATTTATTTGTTATTGTTAAAGGTTTATCTGATATTTTTAAAGATTTTCTGTTATTGCAAAAGGTGTATCTATTGTTGTTGAAAGATATATCTGTTATTTTTAAAAATTTATCTGTTATTGTTATAGGTTTTTCTTTTATTTTGAAAGGTTTATCAGTTATTTTTAAAGATTTATCTTTTTTTAAAGTTTATCTGTTATTGTGAAAAGGTTATCTGTTTCTGTTGAAGGTTTATCTATTACTAATAAAGGTTTATCTGTTTTTGTTAAGTTTATCTGTTAATGTTTAAGGGTCATCTGGTATTGTTTAAGGTTCAATTGGCTCATCTGTTGAATGTATCTGTTATTGTTTAAGGTTCATCTGTCTCATCTGTTAAATGTATCTGTATCTGGAGCTCTAGGAGTTCAAACCCTGGATAATCTTATTCTTGTTCACTCACTTCAGGTATCTTCATTCTTCAGCAGGCTGGGCCAGAATCCTTCCCCCCTTATTCACTTTTTTTGACGGGACCTCGGCCTTGATGTTCATGACATAACGATTATCTGGTTCATTTTATTACTATAATAAAGATCTTCGCTCACATATATATATATATGTTTGCTTAAGCTGGTGAAACGGCTAGACCAAATTGGCTGACATTTTTTTAGGGAACCAATGGGTGCGGGTGAAATATTTAGGCTAAATTTTTATTAAACGGGCAAGGCCTGCCACTTAAGCTAAAATAATAATTACAGACCAAGCGCAGGTAAACAGTGGACACTACAGGTAGTTGTTATTTATATTTTTTTCTTTCTAGAATTCGAGTACTCAGATGTTTGATATTTCAAGTCCCCGCACTAAACAAACAGGTAGCAGAAATCTCTCAAATTTTGTTAATTTGTTAATAATAATTTATTTATGCAATTTAAAATTTTTTTCTTTTGACATTAATAGATGTTGGAGGCCCTCAGGAACACATTCAAATACTTCCCCAAACCAGTCTTACAGGTTGTTGATATTCATGAAGATTGATTGGTTGGTTGGTTGGTTTGTTGGTTGGTTGGTTGGTTGGTTGGTTGGTTGGTTGGTTGGTTGATTGATTGATTGATTGATTGATTGATTGATTGATTGATTGATTGATTGAGTTGGTTGATTGATTGATTGATTGATTGATTGATTGATTGATTGATTGATTGATTGATTGATTGATTGATTGATTGATCGATTGGTTGATTGGTGAAGTAATGTATTTTTCTGTGTGCATCTGAAAAAAAATCTAATTATTTAAATTAATTGATTTACTGATTTCTTTGTATTTTTCTGTGTGGATCTTTAAAAAAATTGATTACTTAAGTTGATTTACTGAGTTCATTGTTGGTAAGTTGATTGATTTATTAATTAATTGACTGATTGATTGACTGATTCATTAGCTAATTGGTTGATTGATTGATTTATTGGTTAATTACTATATTTATTGGTTAATTGATTGATTAATTTGTTTAATGTATAATTTATTTATTGGCTGATTGATTTATTGATTGATGGGTTAATTAATAAATAGGTTGAATGATTGGTTGATTTATGGGTGGGAAAGGGGTTGAGGCTCATCAAAGAACCTCATTGGCTTAAAACATTTAGAAAAGTTGGTTTAAATGAAGATCGTTTATTTCCAAATAAAGATTCCTGTATTCCACTGATTGATTGATTGTATGATTGAGTTATGGAATGATTTATTGGTTTTTAAACATTCAGAAAAGTAGGATAAAATTTAGGTCGGTTATTTGCAGATTTTCACTGAGCTATCCTTCCTGGGTTTTCTTTTTTCTTGATTGATTCTTTGATGTATTGATTAATTGATTTTTTGATTGATTTATTGAATAGCTGATTTCTTTTGATTAATTCAGTAATTGTTTTATTGGTTGATTAATTGATTGCTAAATTGATTGATTTCTCTATTGGTTGGGAAAAGGTCTGATGCTCATCTTAGAACTTTAAAAACATTTAGTAAAATTATAAAATTAAATATCTGTTATTTGCAGATAAAGGTTCCTGTATTCCACTGACCTATCCTCCTTCCTGGGTTCTCTTCAGACCAAATATACTCATAGATGCAAGGAATGGAAGAATGTGGACTCTCAACCTTAAACTTAAGAGGTATCTATGTAAATATATATAGATATGTAATCTCTGTTTGTTTGTTAGGATGTTTGTATGTCAGATCTATAGCTCATGAACCCCTTGACTGATTTGCTTTGAATTTTAAATAGGGAACTCGGGAGAACCATGGGAATGTTCTTTGCTTATCTTTTGGAATCTAAGTTGAGTGGGTCGACTTCTTTGGGGAAAACATAGCTAAAAACTTAATTTACGACCAAGCGCGGGTAAACGGCGGGAGTAACTTTGATCTTTAACATGAATAGCAACATTTTATCGTCATTTTAAGTTTAGAAGTTAAATTTTGAATTAATATTAAAAATTAAAATAAATTTATTATATTATTAAAAAGATGTATTCACACACAAAGTTATAAATATATATATAAATGGTGTAGTTTAAATTTGTTTAAATGAATTTTTGAAAATACAGATTTCCAAAAGAAAAGAGAAAAATATGCAAAATTATGCACAAATAGGCGACATTGATTATCACTCATTACATAACATATTCATCATTTCCGTTATTACGTAATCATCGAATTCTTCAACACATAAATTATAAACATTACCCATGTAACATGATTGCATAAACCTGGTATATTTGGAAAGTATTTATTTTCATCATATGTTTACCCCCTAGTCGATCTTTGTCAAAAAATTGGTATTTTTGTGTTTTTAATCCAGTCCTAATCAGAATTAATTTACAATTAATGAGACAACTTCACAATCTAATTTTACAAATATGATTGATGAAACCATATGACTGTATAACGTTCAAAACACAACACAAATCTGATTTCATTTACAATTGAATCATCTATTTAGAGTAGAGAGTATTGACGAGGTTGGGTTGTGTAGATTTCTTCTTCATAGAGTTGGCGGCAAACCTTTTATTCTTAAACATCTTAAACACTGCCTTCAAGATCAAACTGTTAGAGCAGAGAAATTCAGGTCAATTCAAAACCCTTCTTTGTAAACATTAAAGGGACTGTTAGTGTAATTTCAAGTAATCCTCTGTGCAAAGCTTTGTCTGATGAAGGATGAATTGGATATAGATTTTTACTATTTTTGAACGGATTATTTTCAATTCTGATATCACTTAAAAAAGTGCAACTTGCGCATTTCTAAGACAGAAAACTTATGGTAATTATGTGAATTAAACACTTATATGGAAGATGTTGTCGATTTTCTAGATAATTGATTATTTACAGCTTTCAAGGGTACCCTTGTAAATCAAGCATTATCAACTTTGTATGGTCATAAAATATTATGTGTATTGCTTACAGTCCCTTTAATTGTTTTTTAATTTTTCATAACAGCGCTTAAGCTGATATTTAAAAAATACACAACTTGAAATAATTTCTGATATTTAATTTTATTGTTCAAAAAATAAAATAAGTTGCAAAATCACGAACAACTATTTTTCCAATCTTGATTCTTATTGAAGTGGGTTATGAGGAGGTGGAAAAAAAATCTGATATAGAATGAACTTGACAAGGAATTTAGCCTAAATATTTTGTATTAGATTATGATTATTTTGTACTTATCTCGTGATGTTCCCATTTGAATATTCTCTAAATTTTGAAACATTATTAAAGAGACTGTTCACTTCAATACATTGTAGACGTAGTTCTAAATGACTCTAAAGTTGATTACCCGATTTACAACAAAACTCTTCATACTTGAAACCAGAAAATTGATAATTCCTATTTATTTCTTTCCTTGTCTGTGTTGCATAAAACCGAAAGTCACTTTCAACTGGAAAAAATGTTAAAATGTAAATTTTTAACTTTACATAACAGAGATATCTTCCTTAATTTTGATGAGATTTAACGTTAACAGTTTTCAATGCGTATTTAACTTTTTTAAAAGAGGGTTACTAGAAAACCCTTAAAAGGACTGAAAGCATAATATCAAGCGACCTTCCATACAAAGTTTTGTCTTATGAAGGATGAATTATGAATCAAGGTGTTTAAGGGTACCGTTGTCGGTGTGACTTGAAATTACAGTCCGTGTAAGAAATAATATTTATTTAGCCTGATGTTCTACTACATTGTCCTATCCTACCATATTCATCAGAATCTGGGGGACCCTCCAACTCTACAGGGGGTAAGTTCCTTCATTTTCTATGTTTAAAATTTTTTGGAAATGACTTTAATTTGTTGGATTTTATTTATTTACTCGCGTGGAAACCCACCTAGTTGTTTGATTTATTCATGATTTGAATATGTCATTAAATTCTCAAAACTATAATGTAATTTATTTTTAAAGTTGCAATATGATGTCTTTTTAAAGGTTTTTATGTCTTCTTTATTAATGTCATGAGCTTTTTGACTAAAAATTACCAAAATCCATTAACCGAAGTGGGTCTGAATTAAGATTTAAATTGGCAAATAATGTTTTTTAAAGACTGTTTGGAATTAGGCTCTAGGCAGTTAGTGGTGTAAATTGTAAAAGGATTAACAGAATGACTAATTTATAAATGTTTTAATGCTTTTTGTACAGGTTGGTTATGTACAGTCTGCAGTACAGATAAAGCCTGCTGTTGTACTGGATCAATCAGAGCTGTACACGGCAGTTTTCTCACAGGCGGAGAAGGAAGGTAGATTTTAAGGCCAGACTTATAATTATTATTATAAAGAGTTATTCACACACAAAGATATACATACATATATAAATGTAGTTTAAATTTGTGAAGATATTTTTAATATATAGTTTTACAAAAAGAAAAATATGAAAAATTAGGCACAAATAGGCCACATTGATCATTACTCATTACATAACATATTTATCATTTCAGTTATTACGAAATCATCGAATCCTTCAACATATAAACTATTCGTTCTTGTTTTTAAAAGTTTTTGTAAAATCGGAACTTTTCATGCATGGTCCAATTGGACATTAAAATATTATATTTGTTTCTTAACTAAGACTTTACTAAGATCAGATAGATTTACAAAACAATCATTTGCAATAGAAAATAAATTTCTGACAAGAACTGTTAAGGTCAATTTTGCATAAAATAGAAAGAAATCAAATGCAAAGCTTAGAACTTGCTTCAATAGCCTTATAGAAAGACACACATCTAGTCAGCTACTGGCTAACAGAGTTTTTACATATATGAACATTGTGAAACACGTTGGGAACTCAAGTCTCAAATACTAGATCCATAAAAACTACAACAGTAAATATTATACAGTTTCAAAATAACATCAGGACTGTTAAAATAAAATTCTTGGTTAAGGGAATGAATTTTTAAAATGAAAATAGCTCGTTTTTAATTGCAATATATTGTCATTGAATTATCACTTTCCAAAACATTTCCTAAATGTTTCTAGTCATTGACAATTGGTAAAGGTAATTCATTAAATAAAATTGGGGTTATTTCATTATAATGAACCATATCTTTAGAAAAAATAAGGCATTTTGTTTTACATGTTCTATTCGAATTTTTTTACTAAATTTCAGTTTAATAGCTTTTGCAAAATTTTACAAATTTTTACGATTTCCCGAGTTTCTCCAAAAAAAATTTTATTTTGTTAGTATTGCTGTGTTTCCGATCCTCAGAATCCAAGAGGAAGTGTTCTTAAATGCTTAAAATGTCTGAGATTAAAGATGTCATACCTTTAAAGTTCTGCTGTTTTACCACCAGTAGCACTATTTTTCTCTACACTTGTGGTTCCATTTCTATCAGAATATCGCTTCCGATAATGGATAAGGGCCATATAGTGGGATCCAAGGCTTTCTCAAGATCTTCAGCTACACCTGAGATTTTAAAACTAACAACATGTGATGTTTCATTTGGTTTAGACATCTGCACAATATCATCAATTGTTATCCTAATATCAGCTTTATCTAAGTCATCCACAATATCCTGTTCAATGATACCTTTAGGAATACCATAACAGAAAAATATCAGCCGGAGGGGACTTATCTTTCTAATTTTCTCTTCATTCCTCCTTTTGTTTTGAGAGTTGATTCCGTCAGTTAACCCCCTCTTTACACTGGGAGATCTGTCCCTAACCATTCCTGCTCTAAGGGGGACTGTGAGATTCTTTAGTCTTGCCCCTGTTCCCCTGTAATCCTCATTACCTCTAGTTACCACACTGTAAGATTTTGCAGCAAAACTTGGTGCAGGATTGACATTGACCTTATCCCAGATACATTGCAATAACTCCATCTTCTTCTTCATTGCTGACATACAGTTACACTCATCCATCATGGTGCTTGAGGTGTCATGAAGTACAAAAACTAATGTACAGGTGTACAGTTGTTTAGAGTACAGGGTGTATATACTACTAATGTACAGATGTACAATTGGAAAGAGTACAGGGTGTACATACTACTAATTTACAGGTGTACAGCTGGAAAGAGTACAGGGTGTCCTGGTAGAGTATCTGCTGGTTTTATCTCAGTTCAAGTTTCCAGCTCGGCAGTTTATCCTTGAGATGTTTATAAACCTAGCAGTGCAAACCAAACAGTAAGTTTTTATTTTAACCTAAAGGGTGGCCTACAAAGGATGAGACTTACCCAGAAGAGTATATTTTCAGAATTACCGCCCCTGGGGGGGGGGGGATTGATTTGTTATGATTTTGTGGGGTGAAATGAAAAATGTGACATCATAAGGAAACTTGTTTCATTTTTTTGATATTTTTACCCAAAAATTCATTGTTTTTCTCCTAACAATCATTTATTTTGTCCCCCTTTTAAAAAATTATTAATTCAAGAAAATATACATTATTATTTTACAATTTTTACAATTGTCACATTATTAATATATTTTTGCTTAGGTTTTATCAGATGCATCAATATATACAGTATGGAGTTATAGGGGACAGTAAACATATCGCCTGTATTCTCCTCTCACTTGGTAAATATAAGAAAATAACAATTCTATATTATGTCGTCGTAATTTTATGAGGGGAATGTTCAAATCACAATGGTTCCATAGAAGTTTTTATCGGATCAGTAATAAAAAGTTTTCAGACAAAAACATGGATATCTAATTCACTTTTGATCAGACGAAACTTTAAGTTGTACCATTGGAAATTGGACATGCCACTTCTATCAATGGGGGGGGGGGGGTCACTTGAAATCGCGTTTACAGTCTCTTTATAAATTCATACCTATGCAGCAGAACTCTCAGCAATGCGAGTGCAGTATACTGGTCACGTGTCTCTGTCTGTATCATGTAACCAGTGTACTGCACTACCATTGGTGGGAGTTCTAATGACGTCATGCGTACTTATGAATAATATTATCAATTAAAAATAAAAATAGAAATTATAAATAATAATTGGAGAAAACCTAAGTTACAATTAGATTTCTCTGAGATATCTTCGTTTTCAGATTGGTTGCGTATTTGCTGAATATGATCTGTTTAAACCTACCATTTCTGTACTAAATTGTATATAGCAATTTTCATATAAATTTGACACAGTTTTTTATCAATTTCTCGAGACAGGAATATCAGATATAACTTGTATAAGGCGCGATCAAGAGCTAAAGTAAAAAGCTTTCAGTCTATATCCCCTTTCGTTTTTTTACAGTCCCTTTAGGTCTATTTTTAATAAAATTATGAGGCCAAATTTAAGGAAATCAGATTTTTAGTTGGGTTTCCAATGAACTTCTTACAGTTTCATGTTTCCAAAAATTGATTTTACTCCCCAAGTTTGTTTTCCAGTATTGTGATGTTTAGAAAGTGTTTATCCTCCGGCCCGACAAATAGCCCTGGATATGATGGCAAGGTAACAAACTTCATCAAAAATTCATTAAAATCATTTTGTAAAATAATTTTCCAATGTTTTAACAAAATGTCCATCCCCTTTTGGTTAAACACCTCTAATTGTGTCTATATATGATTGTTAGAATCAAAGAAACCGTAGCGATGTAATTTCAAGTAACCCTTATATAAAAAATATATTTTAAAAAGCATGTCCGATTTACATCGGTATCTTCAACCCTTACCTGATCGTGTTTATAGCTTGAAAAATGTTTAATTCTGATACTTCTGTATTTAGAGTTTTCAACATGGATATATTTCATTGATGATCAGACAAGGATTTTAAGGGTACCATTGTAAATCAGACATGCCAATGCCATTGTTAAAATAATTGTTTTAAAGACCCCTAAAATATATTTAGTAAAAGGAACTAATTACTCTACTCAAACTCTAATTGTCTTTCCTCCATATATTTCCAACCTGATTGTGTAAACCTGATTGTGAATTTTAATTAAGCCTATTTAATATTTAATCAAGTAGAATTCCAAGTTTGAAATATCCAAAGTTTACGATATCAGGTTGCTAAGATAAAAATATTAACAAAAATAGTTTAGTTGTAGAGCTATCAGTCCTTTCAGGCAATAAAAGAGACATCAAAGATTTAGAATTCATAAAAAAATTAGAATAAAATTAAATTTTATACGACCTTCAATTTAAATTTTGATTTATATCAAGCTTTTTAACTTCATTGAATACCCATAAACATAGAAACACACAGTCGAGTAAAAAAAGCTTCTCTTTGATTACATGTAAACTTTCAATCAAAAAAAAAGCTTGAAAACAATCAAACCCTAAAATTCAAACTCGTTCTCATTTTATTGGTATATAATAGGCTTGGGAATGGAGTTGAGGAACTGCTTGAAATTTGTTTAGCAGAGGGAAAGGTTGTTCAAGCCATTAACTTAGGTAACTTATTTTCATATTTTTGCCTGATGCAAAAATATGATTACTTAAAAAGGCATAAAGATTTGCTTTCTGTTAGTGAGTTGGTTTGTTGGTTGGTGTGTTGGTGTGTTGGTGTGTTGGTTGGTTGGTTGGTTGGTTGGTTGGTTATTGTTTGGTTAGTTGGATATTGATTGGTTGGTTGAATATTGGTTGGGTGGTTATTGGTTGGTTGGGTGGTGGTTGGTGTGTTAGTTGTTGGTTGGTGTTTGGGTGGTTGGATGGTGGTTGGTTTGTTGATTGATTGATTGATTGGTTGTTTGTTTATTTGATTTTTAATTGATTTGAATGCGTAGGCGATACTGCTTCTATCTGAAGTTGAAGATTCAACAACTGTGATAGACAGATGGAAAAAAGAATATTCTAGAATTTGGAGAAACCTCTGCAATCAAAATCTAACATGGCTTCCCAATAAATTAACTGTGTTAACATTATCACTCCGCCATTGAATTTTATTAATCTAACTACTTAATTTAGTATTTATTGCTTCCATATTTAATTAATATTTAACCATTTAATTGTTTGTATCCACATAATATTGCAAAAATTAATGAATTGAAGCATAATAGCAAGTACAGTTCAACTATATGGTTTTCGTTTGTGCCATTGTAATCTGGTGATATACTTCAAGCTTGAGTCTTTGTTAAATCATCTAATCAGATCAAGATCCTTCCATTTCTTAATATTGGAGTTGATACTTTCGCCGATCTGGTTTATTTTTGGTTTGGAATTCAACTTCCTCCGAAACAAAATGGCGGTGTTACGTACCGCATCTTCGTTGATTAACAGAAATACAACTCCCCAATCATTTGTCAGATCAGATCTAGTTAAAAAGAAGAAGATAATTGTACAATTTAGATTCATACAGGGTGAGGGGGGTAAATGGATTATTTGATCAATATTTGCATTGATTAATCAATTTATAATTGTGAACTGGAAGATGTTTGCTTATTAATTATATGCATATTAAATATGATGATATATTTTCAGAAGATTTTAATATGCACATACAGATTTATTCATAACCAGGAACGGTAATGCTACTTTTTATCACTTATCTAAATAAAAGATGTGACGTTTTCGAATTAAATGTTTAATGAGATAATTGGCTAATTTCTTCAGAGGCGTATTTAGGGGGGGGGGGCTATTGGGGCTAAGCCCCCCCCTGGACCAGTGAATATTTAGTTTGATTTAATATTTTATATGATTCATTAATTTATTAGATTTTTAAAACTTAATTTTAACTGAAATAGATTTGTCGAATTGATTTTTTTGGTTATTTTTGGTGAATTAATCTCTAGACCCCAATTAGGGGTATATTGAGAATATCTGCATAGAGTCTATAGATTCACTAATTAAATATTTTTATCACTATTTTTTCTCAATGTCTCCAGTATTTTGTTAATTGATACATAGTTGATTAATATATTTAATTTATCTCCTTTGCAGCTGGATCCAATGGATTAGGTGAGAGTATATCTGCTCGGAAATATCTGGAAGCTTCTAAAGATCTTCATCCAACAACATTCTACCATGTTTACAAGTAACCTTTAGATTTATCATTCATCCAAGTATATTCTACCATGTTTACAAGTAAACCTTTATATTTATCATTCATCCAACTACATTCTACCATGTTTACAAGTAACCTTTATATTTATCATTCATCCAACTACATTCTACCATGTTTACAAGTAACCTTTATATTTATCATTCATCCAACTATATTCTACCATGTTCACAAGTAACCTTTAGATTTATCATTCATTCAACTACATTCTACCATGTTTTCAAGTAACCTTTAGATTTATCATTCATCCAACTATATTCTACCATGTTTACAAGTAACCTTTATATTTATCATTCATCCAACTATATTCTACCATGTTTACAAGTAACCTTTATATTTATCATTCATCCAACTATATTCTACCATGTTTACAAGTAAACCTTTATATTTATCATTCATCCAACTATATTCTACCATGTTTACAAGTAACCTTTATATTTATCATTCATCCAACGTGGAAGCTAACGTAGTCTTTTCATCTGGAAAAGTGTTGAATTCTGGTTATATTTCATGGTTTTTCTGCAGTAGAAATGCCATATTTGCAGAGAAACCACAATTGAATAAAATCAGTTTTCATGAATTCAGTCTTGATCAGACAAAGCTTTAAAGGGGAACATTTTAAATTATGCATTGCCATCTTGACATGGAGAGTCACTTAAAACTACCCCAACTGTCCCCTTTAGAAAAGTATTCAATTCTGGATTTAGTTTTAATTGTTTTTCAGTTTTTTCGAGGAGAGAAATTTGAGGCTTCGTGGTAATCCTCGTTTCACAAGCGAAGACAAATGTGAACCCTTCATCCAACAGTTTAAACTCATGTTCACCAGTTAAATATTTACAGACATATTGAGATATTTACAAGAATGTTTCTCAAAATCTTCTAAAGTAATGGATTTTAAAATACATTTTAGTGGATTTCTGAAGGCAAACTTTGTTTAAGTAATACTTCTTCATTAAGTTAAAGATATTAAAGTTTATTTTTCATTGACTGCTTTTAAATTCTAGTTACCCCTGTGTTATATATTCATATTTTGTCAATACGCTTATACACTACACTGCTGTAGAATCTTTTTAAACGAAACAAAGGTGTCGTTAGACATGGCAAAGCTGTTGAGACATGGCAAAGCTACTGTTGTAACATGACGAATGTTGATGTTGTTACATTACAAAAGTGTCGTTAGACAAGGCCAGCTGTTGTTAAGACATTGCAAAGCTGTTGTTGAGGCATGGCAAAGCTACTGTTATAACATAACGATGTTATTGTTAATATGACAAAGGTTGCATTTAACATGGCAAAGCTGTTACGGCATGGCAAAGCTTTTGCTGAACCATAGCAAAGCTGTTGTTAAGGCATGGCAAAGCTTTTGTTAAGGCATGGCAAAGCTGTTGTTTAGGCATGGCAAAGCTTTTGTTATAACATGGCAAAGCTGTTGTTTAGGCATGGCAAAGCTTTTGCAGAGCTGTTGTTAAGGCATTGCAAAGCTTTTGTTATAACATGGCAATGGCAAGGCTATTGTTAAAAAATGACAAAGATTTCGTTGAGACATTAAAAAGCTGTTTTTAAGATATGACAAACTGTTGTTAAGATATGGCAAGGCAGTAGAGCTTTTAAACCTGTTGCTAACAAAGGCTTTGTTGTGTTTTCCCAGTTTTTGCTCAAAATCAAGTCAAAAGACATTTGAAGGGAAAAATTATTTGTTTTGATTTTTAAATGATTTCTATTTGAACATGTTGTTAAATACAAATTCATCGATAAGGTAAGATTTTGTGATAGTTTGTTATTCGACTAAATCCGACCATTTCTACTTAATAATTAATAACTTTACTTCGGCACTTTCACAAAGATCACATGATATTATATTTATACTTTCTTGAAATCATTCCTCCTTTTTAAAATCATATTTTCCTCAAACGTTTATAGTGATGTTTTTAGGGGTTTATCCACCAAATAAATTTTTGAAAAATGTATGTAAAAACTTTCCTTTTCTCGTTTTTTTCTGAGCATAAAAAATCATTCCCCGATATAGACACAACCTAGTTCAGCTTTTGTTCATCATCCCCGCCCCCCCCCTCCTCCTTATTTTTAATCTGTCGATATATTATTTGTAATTAATTCAATATTTATTGTGCTTTTATCAATCTAACGTAAAAGTGTAATTCCTCACATATTGATAGTATTATTTATTCGTGCACTAAATATATTTGATATTTTTAGCAGTTTTTTTTTTCTCTAGAGAAAGAAATGCGAGACAATATGTACAGTAAAACCCAGAACTTCAGAGACATCGAAAGAATTTTTAAAATGTCGTATTCTAAACCTACTGAAGATGTAATGCTGCAGATGTTTAGTTTTATAGTTAAAAAATTACATGAAGCCTTTTATAACTGTTCCCGAATATTTTATAGCTATTTATTTATTTTACTATTACCAAAATTTAGGTATAAATATTTAAACGCCATTGAAAAATTGTCAAGACAACATTTTATAGATTCTTTCGATGTCTCTTTAATTTCTAGGTTAAACTGTTTATACCAAGCAGTGTTAAAAATATTTTTAGAATAACTTCGGATTCTACTTAGTTTCATATACACTTGTTGACAGATAACAGCAACACACCAGATAAATTTGAACAATAGGCCCGTTGGAATTTTGGTGGGGGATGTTTATTCTCCACGGACAATTCTTTCCCGGTTGGCCGCAAATACACACAACAGAGTAACCCCCGTCTCAAGAAAATCTTTATTTCCTAAAAAATAACATAAATTATAGGTCATGGTTACTTGTACAATGTTATAATAAATGTTAATAATAGAAAAAATCTTACGATTTATTAGCGGATGAGAAAGGGGTTAACTTACTGTTGATCAGTATTGAAATACGTTTTTTTAAAACTTCTGAAATAAATTACAGTTGAATATTTAACAAAATTCACTAATTCTTCATTTGAAAATATTCTTGTTTAACTTTAATGGTTTCATAATAAACGAAAGTGTTTTAGGCTCCGTCCCCAGGAGAACAAAGAAATGGGGGGCTGAAATTATTTTGTTTGGTTTGGTGACTCCGAAAGGGGATTTCAGTTAATGACGACATTACACAGAGGTCTTAAAGTTAATGGTTAACAACACTATATATTTAGTGAATCTTTACATGGTTTAAATGCTAGTTGAAAAATACACAATAATGTCCGAATATATTGTAACTTTTTACAAACTTTTTAATTTGATTTTTTAAGTACATCACTACAGTCTTACCCACAATGAATTAGACTGTAAGGACGACATGAAACTTAATAAATATTCTGATTCCAAGGTTGACTCTGCCTAAAATACAGTCGTTGGATGCCTTATTCATTGTTATGCCAAAGGTTTCCAGTTGTAGGGAATCATCAATGAATTCCGTACAGTCGTCTCTGAAGTCTCATTCTTTGTGGGTAACCCTGTTTATCTACAAATCGTAAATGCTAAATAGAATTATTTTTCCTAAAACTTAATTGATTTAAACCGATCAAAACTTTTTTAGTTCAGAACCCATGTCCATTGCAGAATTGGTTATTTTTTTTCTAATAGGGGCATTTCTGAGAGAGAAAAACAAGTTCTGTAAAATGTTATATATTTTATAATTAACATTTGGAGGCGAAAATGATGAGTAAAAGACCCCCCTCCACACACACACACACTTCTGTTTGCAACATCTACTCCGTCTTTGCAGATTATTTTATTTTGATATTATTTCACATTCATTATTTTCAGAATAATTCGGAAATAAGCCAATTAAAGACTATATTCAAGGCAGCAAAGCCAATTTAAACTCGGTTTTGATCATGTTTTAAGTCGTCTTTACAGTCTTATCTTTTGTGGGTAACCCTGTAGCTAGCTAACAACAATTTGGAATTATTGAGTTAGGTTAATTAATGATTAACATTATACAAAACTTTTGCAGAACAAATATTAAAACTAAATTAAATAAAAATGTTTCATCATTATTTTATAAAATCATTTATTCCTAAATATTTCCTATATAGTTGTGCACGCAAAAATTTATGAAAGTTTTAAAGTGAAGTTAAATAAACTGATACAGCGTAGCGACAATTAAAATTCGACTCGCCTTGAAAACTTTCCAAAGCTGTCTAGATTTCTGTGGACAATGGTTAAAAATATAATATGAGAATATTGGAGGGATAGGTAAAAACAGATAGATAGTTACGTAAGGCTGCCAATAAATATGAGGAGGGGGAGAGGAGAGAAATCGCCAATACCCAAAAATCTAAAAATAATGAAAACCCTTAAAGCTTTTTTGTCAATTACTCCAAAACTTAATTTGGAAACAAGCTATGATAAATACGTGTCTACAGTGCTACAAATGTGTTAAGAAAGATAAAAAACGACGCAGTCTTGAAAATTGTTGCAACTTTTTATAGTGTTAAAAATCTATGTGCTGGCCCATTAAACTAATCTCTTTAGATTACAAAAACCTGAAAATTGATTCTTTGGTGCAGACCTTAATCAGAAAGACCCGGAATTAATTTACGACGACTTCTGATTGTTGAACCGATAATCACAAAATAGCCATAGTCCTGCCATTTCCAAAATGTGGTCTGCCTTTGATGGGCATTTAAAATTGCCAGAGACATATATATGTAAAGTCGTCTGATTAGTGATTAGTTGTCAATTAATTCCGGGTCTTTCTGATTTTGACTGAATTTAACTTTACCCTCAAAGGATAATTTGGATCGGGGCGGAGTGTATATTATCTGTTTCCTTCCGTGGTTTCCTGCAACCGTAAACTCGTATCTTTTTTTGGCAAATCGTTGAATACCAGTAAGCAATTAAGAGACCAAATTCAAGGCAGAAGATCGCGTCATACTGCCTGAGTTTCAGGTAGAGTTTTGGCATCGTTTTGGATAACCATGACTAAATTTTTCTTGAATGATGGTGATTTTTTCGTACAATCTTTCGAAAAAACGTTTTTTTTTACTGTAAGAACAAATTTTCTGAACAAACGATTGTACTGAACAATCGTTCAGTTAGAAAGCGAATGAAATAGTTGGAAAATGAACAATAATTATCCATCAATCGAATCCATTTTTTTAATGATTAAAAAATAGCTTGTTCACTTAAACGATGAATGAGAGAAATGAAGAAAAAAATTAAACGTGCCCATGTCTAGTTTCAGGTAATGTTTACTCTCTACAATCTGTGGGTAACTCTGTAGTATTGAATAATATATATAGTTAGGCTTGCTTTAGTGTTTCTAACTAAAACTATTTGAGCAAACATTACCATTAGTCCGCCAACATAGTTTCTATAGCTGTGAAGGAACGGACATATTTAATAAAATAGAGTACGGTTTATCACAGAAGATAACGAAATAATTTGTAGAATGTCGTCTTTCAATTGCTTATTTATGATCTGCAAGCGCCACGAATATATTTTGTGCTTGAATGCATCGAGTGTGGAGAATTATGAAAACAAATCAGCTTGATTTTAACCGAAATATTTGTATATTAAAGTAAACTCCAGCCGTACTAAATCATAGAATAATTTTAAAGGTTTATACCACAGACTGCTTTTATACTCTACCCATGGATAGGCTGAGAAGGCCTATAGTGTCCCGGCACGCCATGCTACGGTTCCATGTATTGTTATATGACTAACATCTAACGGCCACTTGTTGCATTCAGGGGTTAAGTTTTACAACTTTTAAAGAAATACTCCAATTTTATACATAAAACATAACGTTTATGAATATTATCTATTTTTAAGATTATGCATTTCCTATTCAAAGGATCCTTAAATATCCCTGAATACAGATGTCTCCTGATTGGTCGTGTACAGTACTTGTACACAATAGAACATGCTGTGGAAAATATCGCATATTATAGGTGTTGATCGATCTCTGTAACTCTTTCATCTCTGGCGCCGTATACTAACTATTTATCTCTTTACTACAGGGAAGCATATAGGGATGCAATAAATATATGAGGGAATATTACATTGCCAAGGCCAAGACCGGGTTGGTTGGGTCCTAAAGCATCATGAGCGTAGGCGTAGCGTATAATTGATACACTTTTCAACATTCTGGAATCAATAATGTTGTATCTAGATAAATATTTCAAACAAAATTTACTTTTTTCTGCTCTCTTTGATTTAATATGGTTATTGCATCAATCATCATAATATTTCCAAATCAGTTGAAAACAAATTCTAAGTAGGAACTTAGAATGGACTTCGACTACTCAAATCATTTAATTAGAACTTAGATTATACCGGCATCTCTTATTTCTTTATATTCCACTTTCTTCTGGAACCACTTTAACTTTATTTTGGCAACCACTGTACTTTACAGCATTTATGAAAACTTTTTCCAATTCACTCATTTAAGCTGAATTTGAGGTTACAATGATGGTGTAACTTGCGTTCCAAATTTTCTGTTAAATGTGTATTTAATATTTTTTTCGCATGTATTTTTTCACATGTATTTTTTCAGATGGAAGTTCCAATAGAGAAGAACTATCCAAACAGGTTTAATAATACAGAGATTAGTTCCAAAACTAACACTTCGCCCATTTCTAACACTGAGTGTTAGAAATGGGCCAAATTTGCAAAGTTTTCCTTTTAAAGCGTATATACATTTATAAAAAATGTCTAAAACTATTTACTGAAACAAAAAATGTCAACTTTAAACTAATAAAAAGGTGTGAGAATTAGTTTTGATGATTCTTGATTTTATTTTTGAACATATCCATATTTTGAAACAATTACTGCATTTCAGCTCATGTCGCGTTATTGAAACATATTCTGGTTTTGAGACAATTATTCTAATTCATATCAATATCAATTTTTAAGTATTTACGCACTTACGTCACAAAACAAGATTTTTTGATAAGGTAAAATAGAAACAAAATAGAAAATAAAAACATATCGTTCTTTTGTAATTAAAAAAACGGCTTTGAGAAATCAAAGTATTAATTTTATTTTGTTCTTGCAATGTAAATTTAGATAGAAATGCGGGAAATTGATTGATTAAAATGTAGTTAACTAAATCAATTTTATTCTCTTATTTAACAATTAAATTGTGAAATATAAATGAGTTTTGTTTTGAATTGTGGATTATACTCAAAAACGGGAAAGTGGGGTTTATCTCGAAAATGCGACAATGATTCAAATTCAGGATAAGTTCAAAAATTGAAAACCTGACATTGTCTTGAAAACGGTCAAGGGTTTTAATATAAAAAGTATTCCTTTTATAATTTTGATTTAAGAAAATAGTTTACAATTTGGAATTGTTGTCTATGTGATGTTTAATAAAATGTTGGTTGTAGTTTTTTCTATTGACTTTTACTCTCAGTATGGGCCGGGATCCTAAAACCCCAGTCTTTTAATTTGTGCCCATTTCAATGTTAGAAATGGGCCAAGTGTTAGTTTTGGAACTAATATCCCCTAATGATATAAATTCTAATAATAAATAAAATCTAACTACTTTTTTTAAAAGGCCCGAGAGGGTTTTAATGATGAAAGCCTGGATTTCAAATAGAGTTCAACCTTTACCACAACCAGGGCAATTCAAGGAATTCAAGCGGAGAAATTGGAAAGTAAAATGTCCGAAAATAGAGGAGGTGAGAATAACCCAGCCAACCCAAGTTTATTTCATTTTTAACATTATCACCTTGAAACTTCTCCCAACTTTTAAGAAATGATAATTTCCAGATTTCCCTAAAACTTGTTTGTGCAATGAATAGGGTAAGGCTAAGGATTTCCAAAAGCTTAAATAACATATTTCTTAGTTCATCTCATTATTTTGTAAATGAATTTAAAACATGTGTCACTTGTTAACATTTAAAAATACCAACAAATTTTATTTTTTTCATTTTTTAGAAATACTTTTAAACCTTTCCTTGCCTATGTTTTTTAATTAGCTGGCTTTTAAGAATTAAGCTATACGAATGAAAAAAAATCTAACTTAATGCTATATTTCATATACTTAGGTCTACGAATTTTGTTCCGAAACCTCACTGCATGGGTTAAAGTACGTAACAGAGGTAAGAGGTTTTTATCAAAAATTTTAAATTAAAAAATGTTTTTGTATTTTTAAATATTAACTGTAAACTCTGATTCTAGGATGGTGTAATTTGGGCTCAGCGTGTTCTTTGGGTGATTCTTTTCATCCTTGCTTTAGTGTTCTTGGTCTTTCTAACTACACCACTATTCAACAAGGTAGGTATTAAAACTTTTAAGTGTAATTTTAAGTACAGTCTAGAAGTGTGGCGATGAATATCTACCTTTTCAACAAGGTTCTACATTTATATTACTTGTAATATTATTTGTTATATCTCTTGTTATACAATGTGCATTCGCCTTCTTTCATTTCAATCGTTCATCGTTTGTGAAAGACCCATTTAGTTTTTTTTCAATCGTTTAATAAAAATTGATTTTGTTTGCTCTCAAAATTATTGTTAATTTTCCATCTATTTCGTTCGTTTTCTCACTAAAGTATTGTTCAGTAAATCGTTCATTTTTAAAAAGTTTGCAAACAAATATTTTTTTTAATAAAATGAATAGTAAAAATCAGTAAAAATACCATTGTTTTTAAAAAATAATATTATTTTCATTTCTCTTAATTCGTTTGTCCATCGTTTGTTTTGTTTTCTACACAACACCCTTTTTCAAGAAAAAATTTTGATTGTTCACAAAAATTTCGTTGGTTTACAAAAACCATGCCCAAATCTAACGGTGTGTCGTTATTTCTCAAATTAATTGGGTCTTTACTAAAATAAAATTTTCAAATCACAATATGTTTGCAACTTGATTTTGTAAACCTTTTTATTTCAACCTTTGATCTAACAGAATTTAAAGTTCGAAATAACTAATGAGTATGATAATACTAATTAAAAAATCATAGTTTGTGTGAAAAACTAAATTTCGTTGCTCTTTATAATTCGTTCATTTACGGTTAGTTCTATTTAGTATATTGATGCTCCAACATTCACTTCAATAGATACAACAAACTATCCAATATCAAACATTAAATTCCCTGGGGTTACAGTCTGCTCAAATATTAGGTAAGTGCAAACATACATCATTCATTTTTTGTCTTCTGAAATGATCAGAAAAATGTCTATGTTTTTTGGACCAATTGAGCAGAATGATTTCAGAGTTTTGCTTCAATTCATAAACATTTTTCAGTGATGGTGATATACTCTAAATGTTAATTTCAGAGTTTTCATATTCAATTTCCCAGGACATCCGTCACAACATTTTAGTTCTCAACTTTGTTTTCTGTATCTTTTATAAGAACCATTAATTTTTCACACACTTCTCTGACAAAGTTTTAAAGTTGGGAAATATGATTTAAACATTCTTTTGACAATTTGATATTCTTAATAAAAGTAACAAAAAATATTGCTCTAAATGCCTCGGCATTAAAGAAGTTTTACATTCAACCCTAGGTTTTCATATTTCAGGGTTTCCAGAAATCAGTTCTATGAAGAATGGAAGGTTAGTTATTTACCATAAAATGAGATATAAGTGAGAACATAAGTGAGTTTACTAGAGAATGAGTAAATGTGAATCATTGAGTGAGTAACTAAGAAAATAAGAAGTTGGGAAAGAAAAGAAAAATGAGTCATAAAAGTGTTAATTTCGCAAACTAGTGAAAAATTTAAAATTTTCTGAGAGCTGTAATATACTGCAAAAAGAGCTAGGCGGTTCGGACTTTTAGCTTCGAAATAATAATTTCTTTAAATTTGGTTTGGCAAGAAAACTTGTGGTTTGGCATGTCATGTTTTTCAGAGAATGCCGTGGAGAGTATTACACCATGGTCATGTTGATCTGGGAAAAGTAAGTAACATATATATTACATAAGAAAAGTCAAATTGCCAAATACATAACAGCAAATATAAAAATTAAATGATTTCATGGTTTTCAGGAATATATATGATATTCTGAGTCATTATTGTATTAAAAAAATATTTTTAACTTAAAGGGAGTGTTCGCGAAAAATAGAAGGGGGTATATGCTAAATCCAAATCATATTTAAGGACTTTATAGCTACTAAGTTCACTTCTATCTACAGTTTCTATAAGAAGAGAAAATGGGTTAAAATGGGTAAAGCTAAGAGCAGAGAGTAAATTTTCTAAGTTGCCATATACCACTACAACCATAAATAATTCAATTATATTTAATTTACATATACGTTCATTTATAAATTACAATACATAAATTCAAAATTTGATTCTGGTTATTCGTGTGAAGTTATGCTATGGAAGTTGTTTTTTTACTGCAACTGATTTACATTATAATGTTCAAATATTTAAATCTTTCATTTCCAATTCATGCACTATATTATGCAACAAATATTACTTGGTTTCGCATCGCAATATTGTGCAAAAATTATGACTTAAGTTCGTATCCATGCGCAATTCTGTGCAAACAATTTTTTACAATAAATGGGCAATTTCGTGCAAAGCTGGTTTCGTATTGATACAAAAAGGATGCAAAATTTCATGCAAACAAAACCATTTTGTGCAAAACTGTGAAACTGTGGAAGATTTGAACAATTTTTTCTGTGAAAAAAAGTTCATAGAGTAGTAAAATTATTTACAAATTTTTTTGTCTATCTAAAAAATTTTCTTGAAAAAAGTTCATTAGGATTAATGTTCAATAACACTAAAATTTCAATTCATAATTCAGTTCATTTAAACAATTTTATGAATTGAACTTTTCATTAGGACTAATCTCTATTAGTACTGTAATATTAAAGAAATGAATCTAGAATCAGTACGGCGTCGGATCCATTTGAACAATTATGTTTAATTTGAAAGTATTTATTTGAAATAATGTTAAAATGGCGTAGAATGGTTGAACATCTTTTGTACTATAATTGTAGTGTACAAAATAAAAATTGGCGCGTAAATAAAATTGCTCAATTGAACTCATCAAATGTTTAATTTCGTGCATACCAAATAATGTTCAAATGGACAACAACACTGTTTAGATCAGTTAGTCCATTCAACCTTTATTCCTATCGATCAGCATCCTTAACTCAATGACGACTGACAGAGCTGCATCATCATATTCTTATACACTCTGTCAGTTTTTTTAAAAGTTTTCTCTAAAATTAACACAAACTTGTATAACATTATTTCATGGGTTAACAATTATGAATTAACAGTATTCCCTTTATAACTTTTTCGCAATCTAACCACTTAACCCCCAAGACGGCATGAGAAGTTTAAAAATTTTAAAAAAAAATCTGAGAAGTCCAAACATTTCAAAAGATGAAAGTGCACTGTCAAAAGATGAAAGTGCACTGTCAAAAGATGAAAATGCACTGTCAAAAGATGAAAGTGCACTGTCAAAAGATGAAAGTGCACTGGCAAAAGATTAAAGTGCACTGGCAAAAGATGAAAGTGCACTGGCAAAAGATGAAAATTCACTGTCAAAAGATGAAAGTGCACTGTCAAAAGATGAAAGTGCACTGGCAAAAGATGAAAGTGCACTGCCAAAGGATGAAAGTGCACTGTCAAAAGATGAAAGTGAACTGGCAAAAGATGAAAGTGCACTGGCAAAAGATGAAAATTCACTGTCAAAAGATGAATGTGCACTGTCAAAAGATGAAAGTGCACTGACAAAAGATGAAAGTGCATTGTCAAAAGATGAAAGTGCATTGTCAAAAGATGAAAGTGCACTGTCAAAAGATGAAAATGCACTGTCAAAAGATGAAAGTGCACTGTCAAAAGATGAAAGTGCACTGTCAAAAGATGAAAGTGCACTGTCAAAAGATGAAAGTGCACTGGCAAAAGATGAAAGTGCACTGTCAAGAGATGAAAGTGCACTGTCTGTCTAAAGGGTGAAACATAAATAAAATTATATTTAGATTGTAATGCAGCACATCAAGTTTATCTCAGATCCTGCAGTTATGGAAGAAACGTTCATCCAAACTGTGTCTTGGAAACAAATGTTGGAACTGTTTTTTCCCACGCTGATGTACAAGGTCAGTCGTATGCAACATTACAGGCCACAATTTAGAAGTATAGTCTCAACCCTAGTTCCCTAGCTTAGTCTCAAGTAGGGATGTTAACGTTTTCATTTTTTCAGAAAAACGATCGTTTCGTTATGAAAACGACGACGAAAAATCGAAAACGAAACGATCGTTTTTAAAAACGATCGTTTTTTTAAAAAGTTCGTTTTTTAAAAATGGTCGTTTTTAAAACGATCGTTTTTCAAAACGCTCGTTGTTAGAAACGATCGTTTTTTATAAAATTCGTCGTTTCGTTAACGATCATTAACGACGACCCTTTATTAACGATCGTTAACGACGGCCCTTCGTTAACGATCGTTAACGACTGAAAACGAAACAAAAAACGATCGTTTAACGATCGTTTTCAAAAACGATTAACAACCCTAGTCTCAAGTCTAGTGCCCAAAGTAAAACCCAACTTAAAAGTACTGTAAACTTAGAAATGGAATAAAAAAATAGAATAAATGAGTTCATACAAAAGATTTGCATAAATACATAAATCACAGAAACAATTGATAACTATTCAAACATGTTGTTTACAATATTTAGGGATAGAGAGCCATCTCCTATACAGCTTACAGGGTGCCCCACCTAGTGAATAATACCACAAGATACTTTTCCCCCTGTTGTTGGTGAATCACACAACTATAATCCCTATTATTTCAATATGATCCAATTTTATAAAACTCCATTACATAATAACCCCTCTCCACAAGGATCTCTCTTTGTATTTTTAAGTGGCCCAATTCTTTTAAAGAGATATTTGGATTCACTATAGTACACTTTAAACCAATTTCTAATCAATAAACGAGGTCTTTTATTATTAAATGTGTTTAATTCTCACAATTCCTTTCCAATATTTCTGTAACAAGAAATCTGCATGTCACTTTTTTAGAGAATCTGCGATTGAAAGCAATAAATAAAGGCTTAAAGGGTACTGTTGTGAGTTAAACACGTCTACAAATTGAGGGTTACTTAAAACTACGCTTAGAGTCCCTTTAATTTGAAGTGGTTACTATTTTCATTAAGATTACCCCGAGTTGTGAGCGAATGTTCCTGGTTTGCAAATGGCAAGGCAAACAGATGGATTGTGGAAAACTAGGCCAGTTAGTTAAAATATCATTTTAAATTCATTCTCACAGACTTTTACAATTGTTATACAAATGTCAAAGTACGTTTAAGAGCTGTCGTAAAATATTTAAATTGTTCTAGCTTTAAACCCACAAATATTAAGAAGTTCTTAATATATATGGTTATTGGTTACCCTTAAAGGATGGGACTATAGTAACAACTTACGCAGTTTATTCAGGCTTTTATATACTCACACATACAGTGTGGGGGTGGTTAGCAAAGTATATCAGTTTTTGTTTAAATAAAAAAGATTTTTTGCTTTTTCACATTTTGTTAAATGCATTCGGATACATTGTTGATTTATTTCTTGTAAAAAAGTGAGAAAATCCGCGAAAATAAAAAAGTGATTTTTAGCCATCTTAACACGCAGAGCAGATTTTAAAATTGGTTGTTATGATATCTATAGACATGGATGTATCTATTGCAAAAGGTTTCATTCGAGTGACGGTCTCAATGGAACAGTGTGTACATTATTATGCAAAACTACAAGAATCGGACGACAAGAATTTCCTAAAAGCTTACCATTTTGACTCTTTTTGGAAGATTGTTGGGGCTCAAAATCCAATTATTAAAAATTTCTTGGTTTATCTTGTTGTTATGATACCTGATTTCATTCTCACCTTATACAGGAGGAGACTCCAACGCCTGAATTTCCGTATGTTGATCCATATTCATATTGTTATGCGGAAGGAAATGCCTACAGCGGAAAATATTGGAAATGCCGTTATAAAGTGAAGAGTTCCTACACATCCTACCGGTACAGTGGACCTCTAAAAGGGTAATATTTAAAAATGTTAAAAGGAATGGAAGCGTAATTTTAATTGACCCTCCATGCAAAAATGGCAGTGTACAATTCACCCTAAAAAGTTTTATCTGATTAAGTATGATTTTATAATCTTAAATTAATTTTGTTTATTTTCAATTGAGTTTTCTCTACAAAAGTGACAATTGTGCATTTATACTGCAGGAATAATGGAAATATTTAAAATAACCACTTTCAAACCTCGAGAAACGATAATATCTTCCACATTATTAATCAGATAAATTCTTTTAAAAACTTGTAAAAATACGTTCGTTTTCTTTAGTAAGTCAAAGATTTCAAGGGAACTGTCGTCAAACATTACACTTTAACAATGAAGGGTCACTTTAAAATAATGTCTGCTGTCACATTAAGAATCAAAGTGGTGTAACTTTTCTGAAATATTAATCAATCTTGCCCGCTAGAAGCGACATATTTGCAGACCCAAGTGCAACGTACTGAATGCTCGCTAGAAGCGACATATTTGCGGAACCAAGTGCAACGTACTGAATGCTCGCTAGAAGCGACATATTTGCGGAACCAAGTGCAATGTACTGAATGCTCGCTTCCCCCCCCCAGCGTATCCTGGTTTTCAAGTACCCCAGCGGGGATAGGGTTAAGTGCTCATTGGCTCAAATCCTTCAATACTGATTCAAAATTAAGATTTTGCCACAAATTCTGACTTTCTAATCACTTTATCTTTGCAGCCCAATTTCATAGTCCTTAGATATTTCAAACTATACAATCTGCTTTATGAAATAATCTTTGTTTTCAATATCAAAAATTTCAATAATCAACTAGTTGCAAAACTATAGGGAGTTAAAAAGCCATAAAAGAAATGTGATTGAATTGTGGTGTCTTAACATAGTTCATTGACTTCTCTCAGCTCATTAAATCTGGTCCTAGATGAATTTGTACTTAACAACCTTGGAACAGCAAACAACTTTTTTCAAGGATTTGAGGTTTGTTTTCTATATTTCTTACAATGCAATTTATATCGTTAATATATGCATAGAAAGCCAAAAAGCACCTTGGTGTACAATGGTGTGTTAAGTCCTAAATTTTTAGTTTTTAAATCTGACGATACAAAAGGCAACTTGCAAGGTATAAAACAAGTTTCCAGGGGGGAGGGGGATAAATTTCACCAATAAATCCCCCCCTTTAAAAATAAATCTCTCAAGGCTTTCATAATAAAAGTTTATCCCAGTTCTGGAACAGGATTTTTAATTAAGGTTCTTGTTCATCCTCCATTTGAGTTCCCAGAAGTATCCAAGAAAAGTATTGCGGTTCCATTGGGAGCTGAAACTTTTATTGGTGTATCATCACAAGTTACAATATCGTAAGGCTTACACTTTAAATTGTATACAAGATCAGATTCTCTGGATGGATTTATCTGTGAAGGTTTTCTCTTTAAGTAATATCAGTTAATTTTTAATTTAAATCAAATGCCTTGTTAGATGCCTTTCTCGAGAAAATACAGTGATCTGTATAGTCAAACTTTATCTATTTGAATGTGTTCTAGAGGTTTGGTAATCTCAAACAGTCTTTCCCCAAGTAGCTTTGTAACTAATTTGGTCCAGATCTTCATCATTTTTAAATCTTCAGTGTTAAAACTTTCTGAGCAGTAACAAAGCAGACCTTAAACTCATTAACAAGTCTATACTAAAAACCCTCTCAAATTTGGATTTTAAATTTTTAAATTTTGTAACTGTCTTAATTTTTTATCTCTCAAGTAAAAATAAAACATATGGTTGAAGTGGCTGAAGTGTCTAGAAGTACCTCTAAAAAATATTATTGAACATACATCAAGAAATTTATTTAACTAGATCTGACAGTGTTAAAGACATGTCTCCATCAAGAAGAAATTGTTTACTACCCGAAGAAACTAATGTTCCGGAAATGAAAATTAAGTTGGAAGCATTTGATGTTTACAATCAGGTATCAAGTAAAATTGACAGGGGTGTATATTATCTTGAAAAAATCATCCCCCCCATTTTGAAAATCAATTTTGTTCACCTTAAGCTAAGTATATTTGAACTGAGTGTAAAAATATTAATAATAAAATATTTTTCGCTGAATTAAGGAATATGAATAAAATTTCGGAAAAAAACATGAAATGGATTAAATTTTGTTTTTCTTCATTTTTTCTGCCAGATCTTCAAAAATCATTGAGCCCTTCTCCCCCTTATTCTGAAAAATATACACATTTGGGATTTTTACAAGTTTGTTCCATCCAAGTTCACTCTTGGATAAAAAATTCAAATATTTCACAAGATTTGTGCAAATTATTAAGTTTTAACTTCACCAAAACTTAGATGAATAACTCAAGGTTTTTTTCAAATTGTTTCCTCCAATATGTTGCCAAGTTCAGGACTGGTATTTAAAAGTCAACATATCTCGACATTTATTGACGATTAAAGTCGACTTTGTACAAATTATTTTTAAACTAGTATTTCCAGTTCTGTTAGCTGGGTAATAATGTGCACATTGCAAGACAAAAGCAATGAAAAGGGATGAGCAAAACTTAATTTTTTTGAGACACAAATTTTATCTTTATTTTATGATAAACAGGTCATTAAAAAGATAGTTTTTTGAAACATAACTCCTTGAAATAAATAGTTGAAGGAACCAATTTTTCCAAAACAAATACACCACAAAATTGTTCTTTCAGTGAAGAGAACAATCGCGTTTTCATAAGTTTTTTTTAAAAAGTATGGTTCTTTAATAATTTTTATTAAACAAATTGTTTGTTCAGTACTAAAACTATCGATTTTTCAAAATCTGTTTGAAAATTTGTTCGTTTAGTAAGAAATGAACAAACTTGTTATTGAATGATCAAGATCGTTTGAAGGATTTTAAATCGTTTGTTTTTGTTGTTTTTGTTCATTTTAAAAAAACAATAGTTGTTTTCATTTCGACACCATCGTTCATTAAAAATTTCCTTTGTTCACAAAAACGATTCTTATCTCTAACCACAAAGCTGGATTATCCATATTTACCGTCCTCATTGCAAAACGGTTTGTCCGGAGGAGGAATGAATGGAAAAATTATTATAACTATGAGAAAATTTAAAATTTAGGCTAACTGTCTGATTGAATGTGCTGCTGCTGCAATGTTAAAGCTGTGTGGATGTGTACCGTACTACTTTCCAACCTTACCTAAACCATTTATACAAGCTAATATTAAGATGGGAAATTATCCAGAAAGTTCTGGATTTTGCCATTACGAAAACCTGGTTTGTCTCAGCAATAACCAAGGCAATCATGTGATTTTGTACTTGGTGTTCATTTTTAGAAGACTAAGTGACTTTGTTTGGTTCAATCCTTATAGCGGGATAGTGGTAAAGCCCTCAAACTCTCAAATCCAACCATTAGATCACGTGATATCTTCTACCTATCTATAAACAATATATATTAAGTATAACCCTAAAACCTATAACAGACAATCACACATTTTTTTCACATTAAACTGTTATACAATCACAATTTGCTCATGTTATCTATATCTCGGGTTAGGGTTGGTTGGGATTATCTGGCCCGAGTGCTGCTGCTATTAAACACTTAGTTGTCAAAGTTTGCTAAAATTCTCAGAACTCTCAAGATCAGAACTTCAGAATTAGTCCTTGCTCCCAAATTTTAATCTGTCACCGTTCTCTGTATTGGTGGGTACCCTAGAAACCAGCGACATCGTGCGACCAGTCCCATTAGGTTGAGATAGGTCAGGTTAGGTCGGGTTACGTCAGATTACCAAACTGGTCGAAACATGACCAGTCCCCCAGGTCGTGTTTGGTCAGTTTAGGTCGGGTTAGGTTGAGTTACCTAACTGGTCTCATACTGGTCTTAACCTGACCAATCCACTTAGGTCAGATTTGGTCGAGATTGGTTGAGTTATGTCAGGAGACCTAACTGGTCGGAACATGACCAGTCCCCCTAGGTCATGTTTGGTCAGGTTAGGTCGAGTTAGGTCGAGTTACCTAACTGGTCTCATACTGGTCTTAACCTGACCAATCCACTTAGGTCAAATTTGGTCGAGATTGGTTGAGTTATGACAGGAGACCTAACTGGTCGGAACATGACCAGTCCCCCTAGGTTGTGTTTGGTCAGTTTAGGTCGGGTTAGGTTGAGTTACCTAACTGGTCTCATACTGGTCTTAACCTGACCAATCCACTTAAGTCAGATTTGGTCGTGATTGGTTGAGTTATGTCAGGAGACCTAACTGGTCAGAAAATGACTAGTCCCCCTAGGTTGTGTTTGGTCAGGTTAGGTCGGGTTAGGTCGAGATACCTAACTGGTCTCATACTGGTCTTAACCTGACCAATCCACTTAGGTCGGATTTGGTCAAGATTGGTTGAGTTAAGTCAGGAGGGCGGTCATGGTGTGATACGAGGGGAGGGGCAGGGGTAGTGAAAAGTGGGGTGGGGGTAAGGGTAATAACAACAGAAGGACAGTTATGGTGTGAATGTAATACCAGGGGGGAAGGTTAAAGTTGTAGCAGTACTAATAGAATTAATTAGGCACTGCTCAGTGGTTAATAAATAAAAGACTTGTTTAATCATTTGTACGGCAAAAGTTTGGTCATTTGCACCTCAAAAGTTTGGTCATTTGGACGTCCAAAGTGACGTCATTTCGACTTCAAAAGTTTGGTCATGAGGACGTAAGAATCCTTGCGTTAAACGTCCTCAACACGTCCTCAACACCTAAAATATGACATCGCCGGACGTCGCACTGGTAATTATTGACGTCCCCATGACGACCTTAGGACGTCCTCTGGTTTCTAGGGTAAGGCATCTTCTTCAGGGGTGGTCGAGGTTTCGAGGTTAATCTTTTTTTAATCACCAGAGAGGTTTCAGGCCAAAATTTGAGTCAGAAATTACTGGCATAGAGTTAGATTTTCTCTAAATTTACACTATCAGGTTGCAAAGATAAAAGCATTAGAAAATTTCAGTTTGTGGCAACGACTTAATTCCTTTTTATTAAATATAATAAACACCAAATTTCCAATTAAATGTTTTTAACTGTTTTGCAGATTTTCCTGTTTGAATTGGTAGATTTTCTAAACTTATGAATGTGGACATTTTTTTCCAGGAATGATTTCTTCAACTTGATGGTCCATATTGCAGCTTCCCTGGGGTTATGTTAGTTGCAACTAAAAATCGATTCAGCCGTTTAGACGTTTTTAGACGTTTAACGTTTATATAAGAAATACTAACGTTCTCTAATCCATTTCATCTAGTTGATTAAAAGAATCGTCAACTATTTGGTTATCTGTGGCCTTTAAGTATTCATACAAACACATTGTTGAAAATGCAGGATATTTAAATGCATTTGCTTCACCTGAAACTGAGGAAAGTGAGGAAGGAGCCAACGAGGGATTAACTTGTAATTGCCCTGATAACTGCGATCAGATTGTTTATAACAAGGTTGGGGAGATCTTAAAAAAAATAATTTTCATTTGCAATCAAGTGACCCTCCATTTGTAGTGAGTCCAATTCTCATACAGTACCCTTTTAACTTTTAACTGATCAACTTATTCTTTTTTTCAAATGGAAAGCTTTGATTTGTCGAACACTTTGTTTGCAAGCTGTTTTAGATAGAAGTTTCAAAAAATTAATTCTAATATTTGAAATTTTGAAAACCAAGTAATATTCTAAATTTTTGAGAAATATATGTGTAACGTCAGCTTCTGTCCTCATTGATCAGTCACAGGTTTCAAGTGTACACTAAATTGTAAATCGGGCATTGCACGGAGGGTCACTTACATTTACGCTCAGAGTACATTTTAGTTTTTAATTTTTTAAATATTTTTTTTAATTTAGGAGGTCTCAACTGGAACTTCAATGGATAATAATAAGGCAAGTGCCAAGCATATAGATTATTAAATTTTTCAGATTTCATATCTTGAAAGTCAACCCCCCCCCCCCCCTCCATTTTAATGTCGTAAAAAAGGCCAGGGCATGCCAGATTCAAAAGGGTGCCCTGAAACCCTTTATCTGATAAATAACTATTGTGAATTAGTATGATGTACAATTTAAAGTTAGTCAAAGTCAAAGAAATGTTAAAGCCTGAACTGATGTGACTTCAGGAAAACAATTATTCACAGCATAAAATACACAGATAATAATCAATACTACTTTTTGGAATAAAACCGGAGCTCTCTGACAGACTCTCCGCCTTTCTTCCGTCTTCATGTGGCGGATTAACCTTCCTCTTTCGGTTCTTTGTGACGGCTAACCTTAATTTTGGCTTTAGCCTGGCGAATCTTATTCCTGTTGCCTCGTGGATCAAGTCTAATGGCCTGAGTTTAAATAGAACTCTAGGGCAACCTTAACTTTGATTATCCACACGTTTGTCTTCCGCCTCACTGCTATTGTAGACTACAGGCATATTTACAAGTAAGCCTTTCCATGCTTACAATTAATTAGATACGAAAAAAACACCCTTCCACATTTTTATGAGATTTAAGTTTTAATCAGGTGCCAATATCTTTGCATAAAATAATTAATAATTTTTGTATGAATATTTTACTAGGCATTACTGAACACTGCCCTTTGTCATGAGCAAGAGCAGATTAATTCATTAAACCTTAACAAGGGACCGACTTTGATGAAATTGAGCTAAGTCGCTGAAAAGCTGGTTCAAATTTGAACCACAGATTCAATGTTAAAAATTTACAAAGGATTTAAATCAGTGATTCAAATTTGAACCGGCGGAAGCAGTTAAAATTATTCATTAAATTCGGCCCCAGAACACTTCAAACCATATCAAGTGTTTCAATACATCCTTCAAACAAGAATATGAAGCCTTATACAATCTTCATTATCACAATAATCTGCAAAACAATGGGAAATCAAGTGATTGTGTTGAAAGGTATTTTTTATCTAATTATTTTTATTAAAAAAAATCATATTTCTTAATTTTTCCAATATATATTAATTATTGATAAATTATAGTACTTTGCGATTCGCGCCCCTGTTCTTATCAAAGTTTCAAAACTTTAGTTTTAACTTGTTTTTTATGCCGCCAGTTTTTCTTATATATTTTATTATATCAATATCTTAAGCGGCTGTTTTACTGAAAATTTTTTTAAGCAGCCATTCAAAATTTTTCCAAGCACAGTTATTTATGTTCGACTTGTAATAATTACCTTGTTTTTGTGGTATTTAGTCATGAGCATGGGAGAATTGAATACAAGGAGGGGGCAATTGGGTTTCCGTACACTTTGCTGTGACGTTTTCGGGCTGCTGGAGAACTAGTTTTTGCGTAACAACAATAATGAAGGCAGCTGATCTAATGTAAACAAACATGAGTTAGTAAACTGTGAAAGTAGTATTATCTTGTTAAAAATGATTGAAAAAGTAAAGGATTTTAGTTTTATACTAAAAGTTGATGATGACGCAGATACTCAGCGCAAAGTACCTGTTGATCTGCTCCACCAACATGAAGCTCTACATCACTCCCATGAAGTCCCACCAAATAGTCGTCATTTATTCCTTTTGTTAATTTCTAAACCAACCAATTTTATAATGCCACTTGGGAAACTATTTCAAAACTTTCGTTTTTATTAAATAAATGTTAGAAATATCCATTTAGATCTCTTTTATTTTATCATATTGACTTTTAAAGTCAACAGAGTTAGTATACGGTGAATCTTCATCTAACCCCAGTGATTGATGCACCAAAGGTCTGTTTATCATTTGTGTTATTGTTTACAATCTTTATTATTGTTGTTACGCAAAAACTAGTTCTCCAGCAGCCCAAAAACGTCACAGCAAAGTGTACAGAAACCCTATTGCCCCCTCCTTGTATTCAATTCTCCTTGGTCATGAGAAAGCTGTAATCTGTAAGAGTTTGTACTTAGTAAAACAAGTAAATTGCAGTATACAAACTCTAGCAGACATAATAATATTATGGCTTTTGAAGTTAGGTATTACAATGCTAATTCATAACAAAGACGATATCCAATTCGTCCCATGTTTTTTGGGACACCCTGTATATAAAAAGATCGAAAATGTTTTTTCCTTTCTTTTAACTATAGTTGAATTCTTAAATTAATCAATAATTAGACAAACCCATTTTAGTTTTTTTATTCTTGAGTCTTGCAATTTATGAGAATCTATCAAAGTTTTACAAATCAATATCACAGGTTTCGATCAGTGAAACTAAGTTTTTTTGCAGGTGTGCCATATGACAGGGTCATTGAGAAGTTTTAATCAAATAGTAAAATTAATCTTTTAGGACTTTCCGGAAGAAAATGGCAAATACTGCATTGGTGCATGTATACTTCAGAGATATGGGTTTAACTAAGTTTACAACTGATCAGCTTTACGGGTGGCAGGATATAGTAGGTTAGAAATATTAAAATATCAAAAATCTTACACATTAAGACAAAATGACTTTGTGACCTCGTAGCGTCTAATTTTGATTTATACGTACAATAATGAGTGAAGCAAATTTTTCCGCATATATTTTAGAAATTCTAAATATCTTTATGCCATTGTTTTCTGGTTATCACTGTATAAGATATATCTCCATATATTTGTTCAACGGCGGTAAAAAAAATCCAGTAAAAATATTTAGTTTTTGCGAATTCTGGAAAGTAAATATTATTATTTCTAAATATAAAACAGTTTGCAAACAAAGTTATCGACAATTACAAGCGCTTTTGAAGGATAAGTCCGTCAACATGGAAAATCAAAGGGGCAATGGTGTGACATAGTGTGAAATGGTGTGAAATGGTGTGAAATGGTGTGAAATGGTGTGAAATGGTGTAAAATGGTGTGAAATGGTGTGAAATGGTGTGAAACGATGTGAAACGGTGTGAAATGGTGTGAAATGGTGTGAAATGGTGTGAAATGGTGTGTAATGGTGTGAAATGGTGTGGATGGTGTCAAATGGTGTGAAAGGATGTGAAATAGTGTGAAATGGTGGTCACCCCATTCTGAACATGGATGGTCACTTGAAATTACGTCTTTAAGATAACAATATTGTCATTTTTAGCTCAATTTGGTGGAACTGTTGGCCTGTGCATTGGATTCAGTTTACTTAGTGGGTGTGAGCTGATCTACTTTCTCCTCTGCAGACGATGCTTTAAAAAATAAAATAGTATTTTCGTAGACAAAGAGTTTTGAATTTAAACCCTAAATGAAGACCGAGGTTTATTCTTTCACTTGTATCTTACGCTAAAGGGTTACCCACAAAGGATGCGAATGTAAAGACGACGTGAAAATCTTTTAATTTGACGTTTCTTAGGTTAAATTAAGTATTCTGCCACGAATAAAGTCTTTTTTAGTCTTTTCAATGATCGGACAAAGAAATCAAAAAATTACAGTACAGTCGTCTTTGAAGTCTCCATCATTGTATTAATTATGTGAAGGACTGACAGTAGTAAATGCCATACTCTTAAAAGTTTGTCTAATTTGTTTGTCTAGTTTGTGTAATTCATCCCCCATATCTACAATCCCTTGAACTATCAACGCCTCTAACACTGGGAGCGATCTGGTTAGCTATCGGTGTCAATACAGACACTCGCAATCAATTGATCAATGTCTCAAACAGGACACAATCCACATGGCTAAAATCCTGTGAACCATCATCGCCACTACACTGGGTGCTATCTCGTTTGCTATGTCAACCGGACTATAGCGATCTATTGATCAATGTCTCAAACAGGCTACGATCCACAAGGCTACAATCATGAGAACTATCAACGCCACTAACACTGGACACATTTTCATTTGCTATGTCAACTGGACAATAGCCATCTATTGATCAATGTCTCAAACAGGACATGATCCACATGGCTACAATCCCAAGAACTATCAACAATAGCGATCCGGACAATAGTGATTTATTGATCAATGCCAATACTCAAGGCACGATCTCAATTTGTATGTTTCAATGAAAAGGTAAGTTACATATTCACAATATTACGCATTTATATATTAATCTGAACACAATACGCAGCTAGTCTTAGTCGATCGCATTACAAGTTTTACGTATTTAAGGATTAACGAAGTTAGATCCTTAGACAATGTTTAACATATTTATTATAGTTACGTTCAAAGTGCAATTATTACATGACTCTTAAACACTGACCGTCTGATAAAGAGAAATTTTGATTTGAGTCTTAAAGTGAACATTATGGAGAGTGGTTTGATCTACAGGGTGTCCCACGAAACATGACAGTTCTAGCGACAACCTTTAAAATAATTTGCCGTATTCATTCATTAACCAAATTTAGAAGTAGAATTATTAAATTATTAATCACACAAAATGTCCTAGTTTTGCAATCCCAAAAAGTGGTCTGTCTTTTTCGTGCACTTTCAAAATTACCGGGAATATAAAATTAATTTCGACCAAGATCTATGATCATTTCGTTTCTCAACAGTCATGTTTCGTGGGACACCCTTTTTTAAAAGAATATTCTAGAAATGTGTTCAATTGTTTGCTTGCTGTTTACAGTGCTTGATTCAACAAAATAAATATTTTTAAATATTCATGAAACTTCAATTCGAATAACTAAATCTGAGTTTTTATTTATTTTAAATTTTTTTATTTTTTATTATTTAAACTCTAGAATTGTAAACATAATTTTAGACAGTCTGAAATTTTGCAAAGGAACTGAGTTTTTGCCACAAACTTGAATGTTCTCATCCCTATATTTTTGCAACCGGATGGTGTAAATCTATGATATTTCAAACTAATACTTTTTTATCTAACAGAACTTACAGTTTGACATATCAAAGGTCTACAACATAGTGTTGCAAAGATATAGGCATCAGAAAATGAGAATTTGTTGCTAAAACTCAATTCCTTTGCTAATTGTTTGGATATTCCAAAAGTGTATCAAATGTTAAAGCTTTATATCACAATAAGGAAATATAGGGGGATCCCAGACTATTTCAGTTAAACCAGACGCCAACCTGAATATGGTTTAGGTAAGGATGAAAAATATTAAATGTTACAAATTTAGAATGTAGCATGGTCACAAACGAGGTTGAAACGAAAACTAAAGAAGTTTAAAATATATGATACCATTTTTTCTCTTATTACTCCAAGTGCAGCAGGCTAAATTAAAAATACAATATTTTTGAAAAGAATCCTTTATTCAGAGATTTTAGCTTGATAAAACTGAAAATTTGAGTTAGACATTTTATTATTTAAAGGGAGTTACCGGCTATTATGTAAGGTAGTTGAACTGAGTATGCATTGTTGTGGAAAACTTCTTTTGGATTAATTTCATATTAAACTTTTTAAAGATCCATAAACCCAGAGTTTGAGCGTAAATTCGACGTTCAAAACTCCTACTTTGGGGGTGGATACGTTTTTAGAATTAGTTTCTTTTTAATTATTAAATAACGACGACATAAAATGTAAAAAAAAGTTCTATGATAAAATACAGACGTCATGTATAGGAACATTTTGAGCAAATAAAAATTAATCATATCTTCGAAAATAAGTAATCTTGTTCAATTATTAGTTTCTATTTTCTCATTATTCTGAATCCGAAAGAAGTTTTCCGCAACACTGCATACTCAGTTCAACTACCTTACATAGCCGGTCACTCCCTTTAGAAACCTCTTTACAAGAGAGTTTTAGAATTGGACTTTAACAAAATGAAAAGTGGTGTATACTGATTTGAAACTTTTTATTTTAATTTTTATCCTGTACCCTCGTAAATGTCTTCTAGACGGCAAACATTTATGCATATTTCTCGAATCAATTACGCTATTTTAAAAGATAATCTTCTGTCTTTTAATCATGAAACAAAAGTCAGAATTTTTGTGCTGTGAATCTCGAGATCAAACATTGACCTCCATCTTATGTAGATCTGCAGATTAATTTAATTCCTCTTCGTGATTGTCATTACCCTGCAGGATAAGCTACAAAACACTAAAGTTTCAGTAGAAATAAGTATTTCCATTCACTGATAGCGCCGATTGAAGGAATTTATAACTCTGATTGGATAATAGATAGATAGAAAGAAAGATGTTACCGCCATACTATTTCTATTGGTTCAGAATAGACAACAATCACATGACTAAACCCTGATTGGATCAGGCGCTAATGAACTCTCGGCATACAAGAGTGAAAAGTGGGATCAAGCATTTATCTTTAAATGTAAAAGTACCTACATTGGATATCAAGATCAAGTATATCCACACAAAAGTTCCGAACTTATAGTTCATATTTTTTGGAATGAAGAAAAAGGAATGCAATGGTGCAAAATTTATATTCAAGCAAAAATACAAGAAATTAACACGATATAAATACATAGATAAATATACATCAGTGCATTTATTATCTAATCTTAAATAATTTAAAATTTTAATCTAAAGCTAAATCCGTAAATGTTCTCATTCAAATAATATTCAAACTTTGGATTAATAATCTTTTGAATTTTTGTCTTTACACGTTATTTTACTTTTTTATATATTTCAGAATAAATCATAACAAAATTCTGAAGAGTGAATTCAGTTTGTTGGTTAAATTTGTCAAAACAAACAAAATGAAGTAAAAAATTAGGAAAGTAGCTTAAAAACTGAGTTGTTGCTACAAACTCAAATCTTTGCTACCCGTTGACATTTCAAACCATGAAAAGTGTTTGACCAAAATCTAAATTTGAAATATAAAAGGTTTTCACCATCAGGTTGCAAAGATACATGGAATAACGAATAACATAGCATCCACCCAAATTGAGAAAATTGAAATCCATGACTCGGATCGTAAAAAAATCAATTTATAATCAAACAAATCATTTACATATTACAATTTTTAGTCATCAATTATTCTTCGATACATTCACATAAAGTTGATATTTCATAATATTTTGTATTTGTTTTATATACAATGCACTTAAAACACCGATTAGTTTGTCCGCCAGGTGCCTCTGCTCTTGATGCTCTTTATGAGTCTACGAGGCAGAGACACCTAGTGGGAAAAAATCGTTGTTTTAAGTGCATTGTATATAAAAGAAGTAAAAAATATTATGAAAAATGAACTATATACAAATTTGGCGAAAAATAATCGATGACTTCAGTTTGTAATATCTTAATGATTTGATTGAAATTAATTTGACTGTTTTCGATCCAAGTCGTATATTGCAACGTTATCAATTTTGGTAGATGCTATGTTATTCAGCATAAGTCGTTTTTAACAATTTTCTCCTAACGGACGCAACACATAGAAGTGAAATTAGTAGCCATAAAAAGCGCTTATTTTTCGTTGTAAGCCTGTACCCCCTTTCATTTTTCGCGAACACTCCCTTTAATGAGTTGAACACAATATAATATTTCAGCTCAGATGGTGTTTACGCACTCAGAAAAAAGTATTATTTTTTAAAGCATCGTCTGCAGAGGAGAAAGTATACAATCTCACATCCACTAAGTAAACTGAATCCCATACAAAGGCCAGCTGTTCCGCCAAATTGGGCTGAAATAGATAAAAATTTGATTTATATGAAAATTGTTTTTACTTGGTCACATCTTTAATTAAAATGACACTTCTTAAGTTTGTCAAAATACTTCAATTGTGCTTAAATAATAAATCCAGATTTCAGATTTAAAGATTTCAAAGCAAAAAAATTCAAATAAGTGTCTTATCTGCAAGAATTGTGTTATATTTAAATGTATTAATAAATTATCACTATTTAGTTTACTTGTCGATTTTCAAGGACTAATTTCTCTGACCAATGATTATATCCTAGGGACACCACAGATCAAAAATTTACTCCCACTAGTTAGGGCTTGTGTTAACATTTAGTTATATGTCCTAGTGCCTTTTAATTGATCCCTTTTATAACTATATTTCTAACGTTTCTATCTCTCTATCTTTTCTGGGGATCATTAAATGAGATTGACAACTTTAGAGTTTATTAGCACAATAATCTATACAATGTTAATCTTAATCAAATCATCTTGTTATTTCAGGTTTGGGAGACAGCCTGGATGGATCAAAAAGATCCTGGCTCGCTGCATAGCTCTGTCATAAGAGGCATACGGAGTTCAGCTTGTGAATGAGGGTCAAATGCATCTGGAGAAGGAGGAAGAGCATTGTAGGCTTCAAACTGTCTTTCAATAACAGCTATTCTCACTCCTGTAGCTTGATAATTCCGATAAGTTAAAAAAAGTTTTCTCCATCATCTTCGATCTTCAAGAGAAGGATGGGTGGATGCTCTGCACCAAACCCATCATGAACAATCTGTATCGAATTTGGATCCATCTCTACAGCTTCATCCGGTTCTACAATCTCTCCTAGTTCTATCTCTGGACTTGGGGATCTGGGGACAGATTTCTCAGAGGATGATCATCTAAAAGTTTCGGCATCAGATCTTCAGCAGCAGCTTCCAGGTTTACTGTTGGTTCATATGCTGCTTCCTCTGCAATCCTAGCTGCTTCCTCTGCAATCTTAGCTGCTCCAGGTGTCCATGGTCTCTTTTGAGCTGAATGACTGTATGGAGCTGGTTGAGGTATTGGAGGATCATTCCTTGGTTTAGAATCTACCAGAAGTGCCTCCATCTCAGGATCTGAATCAGGCGTGCATGGTCTGCGAAGAGCTGATATATATCTAGCAGCTTGTTCAGGACCAAAACTCTTTATCCATGCTTCTGAACCTATCTCTGGTCTCTCTGTTCTTATACAGTATCTCTGTACCTGGAAACCTCCTGGTATCTCAATCATGTCCTGAGGATGATAAGTTACGTCCTCATATATCCTCATGATTTTCTCTTCCCCTGGAGTGAAAGGTCAGATTGGATCTGCTGGCTGCTTGAATGGGATTATCCAGAGAGAACAAAAACTGATACATTCTTATCTGATGTTGGAGTGGCTGGTATGTTAATTATGAGATCTTCCCTGAAAGACCTACAGAGACAAACCACTGTGAGAGGCAGAGTACTCTGATCCTGTGTACTTGTGAATGATGATGGGGCTGGAGGCGTCTTCTATTCTCTTGAAGACATGTTTGTTATAATATATCTGATAGCAGTATATTAGTGCAAGCCCCCGAACCCTTTGGTACAGACGGAGTTGTCTTTATGCTCTTAAGGTTCTAAGTGCACTGCTTAGCTCCGGAGTTTTGATTCATGCTCAGCCCGGAGAAAGAGGGTGGAGTTAATCTAAGGGACCATGTATTAAATACTACAATTGTTACAAACATACAATTTGATGACAACAATATTGAACTTCCAAGTAGGGCTGGTGTTTTTGTGCAATTTTAAGAAGAAAAATTGTCACAAGTCGTCAACAAATTTAAAACCTGTCTGCCTCAGTCTGTTTTTTTTCCGCACTATTTTTCATAAACTTTTATTCTCCTTTGTTAACGAAAGGGGTTTTCCCGTTCTTTAACAGAATTTTCCGTTATGGTTTGAAAGACTTTTATTTATCCTAAATCTATCCCTCTTCTTCAAATAAATTTTTTTAGGGACTGTAACCATAATTTGAAAAGACCCTTAAATCTCCATGCAAAGATAGCAATGACCAATTTACAACATTTAAGGCAGTTCCGTTAAATGCTTTGTATGATCCATGCAGTATAAACTTAGAAAAATGACCTTATTATCCTCATTATAGATCGGATTAAAATTTTAAGTACAATGGTATCATTTTTAATCTGGTTTTGTCATCTTTGTATGGAGGGTCACTTGAAATCATGGTTTAATGCAATATATATAATTACCTAGAATATCCTGCCAGCCGAAAAGTTGATCTTTAGTAAATTTGGTTAACCCCAGATCTCTGAAGTACACATGCACCATAGCAGAATTTGCGGTTTTCTTCTGGAAAGTTCTAAAAAAAAGTTCTTTGCTATTTGATAAAACTGTTAAAAGACCCTATCTTATGACAAACCTGAGAAAAATTACTAATAATGTGACAGTAATTTAATAGAATCTTGTAAAACTTTAATAGATTCTTATAAATTGCCAGAATCAATTATTAAAAAATAACCAAAATGGGTTTATCAAGGCATTCAAAACTTGATTGAACAAGAGCATAGTTGGAAATCTTCTTAAATGATTCAGATAATTGGAGAATTAATCACTGGCTATAAAAAAATGCCATTTTGGCACATTTTTGGCTTTTCTATCTTCTGTAGAGGGAATACAAAGCAGATGTAATACATATCCTATAGATCAAATACAGCGATATAACCAGCATATAGATCCAAACTGAATTGCAAAGTTGCATTAATTTTCAAAACTGGGCTACTGCCTTTAATTTTACCTCACTATGAATGATCTAGTTAATTCAAGAGCTGGCCAAAAATAAAACTTTTGTCTTCTGTCTGCAGGTAACAAAAAAGGTGTTTAGTATAAAATATAACTAACCTTTATACAGTAAATTGACATTGACAATTATGTTTTCAAGAGGAAATAAATAAGTCATCTACACTTTTAATTAATACTAGCTGAAGTGCCGGCGTTGCATGTAAAATTTAAAAAATACATCGAATTTTGAAAATAAGACTCCGATTTTTTAGCCTTTGTTACCCCCAGGATATAATTGGTTTCATCAAAAAATGTCCAGCTATAGCATAATATAAATCTAATGTAATATATTTCAGCTTTTTATTCAAAATGTTATATTTACATATAATATAGATATCTATATATATACATATATATAAGCTAGCGAAGAGCTTTATTGTTGTAGATAAAGAGAGATTTATCATACAGAGACGACCTTTAAGCATAGTCTTTACTATAATATACCATTGATGAACATATTTTCATTGGAAATTAACACAAAATATCATTTACTTTCCAATAAAACAGCTCTACTATTTTCAAAAGGAAGGGGAAATGATTACAAACATATATAGCCCTTGTCTCAAAACAGATAATTCACAGGGAGTTAATACTTTGTGATGGCAAGCCAATAATGGCAGTCTCATGCAGAGGGAAAAGAAGAATACCTGTCTGCACAATCTTCGGCCCAGTAGTCAAAGAATTTAAAATTATTTCTATGTAGAGTTTTCAAGGCACGATATTCCTTTCGAAACATTGTATAGAAACAATGATCGTGATAGTAATTTGTCCAGCATTCTGTACTGAGAACAGTACGCCTAGTGCACAGTATAGTATTCAAAAGAGCCTAGAAAAAAAAATATTAGTTAAAGAAACTGGTCTTTTCTTTCATTTTGAATTTGAAAAATTGATAAATTTTTTCACTTCTGACACATCTGAAAAAACGCTGAGGAAATTTTTTGGGAAACAACCTTAACAATCTGAAATTGGTGATGAGTTTTATGAGAATTTTTTTAAAAAAGATTTGAGTTTTTTTCTCAGATTTTTAAAAAGTAATTTCTAAGAACCAGATCATAAGTCAGAAGTCTTATAATCTATAGTAAATACAAGTTAGTTAAAGACCATTCTTTCACACTTAACAATGTTTTTTCTTTAACTTATCTTGCGGAGTCAGAAAATTACTTACATCGTTATTATCCTTCAATTTTCCACTTGATACCTCCTGAAACAGATATTTGAATAGAGATATACAATTTTCCATTTTAGATCAAGGATGGATAACATCGTTTTCTTTATCCTTTCTACTTTCCTGATATCAAAATCACAAAAAGAGGTAGAGATGGGCACGTTAGGCCTTTTTCGTTCATTTTTCATGAACGGACTCTTTTTTTCAATCATTAAAAAATTTATTTTGTTTGTTCTCAAAATAAAACTAATTTTACATCTGTTTCATTCATTGTCTCACTGAACAACTGTTCAGTAAAATTGGTAAAATCATTTGTTCAGTAAAATCATTCATGCAGTAAGAACAAAATTATTTTTAAAAAAATTGTTTAAAAAAACATGTATTCATTACAAAACCAAAGGATTTTAAAAAATCTTTGGGAATATTTGTTAAAGATAGTTTGAACGCTTTTACATCGTTTATCCATCGATTGTTTTTTTCTGGACAATAACATCGTTTAAGAAAAATTTAGTTTGTTCTCAAAAATGTTATTCCTTGACAAAAATGAATCTCTGCAAGGAACAGTCCAAAAACCTTCCAAACCTTATTATAAACAATCTCATCACAATCATCTGGGCAATTACATGTCAATCCTTCATTTGCACTTTCACCGTCTTCAGTGTCCAGAGATGCAAATGCATTAAAAATACCTGAAAACTCATCATTGTGATCATTTTAAATTTTACAAAAGTAGAGTTGGACTTCTCAGCAGTTCTTTTTCAATTGGTCAGTTTGTTTAACAAAATATTATCATTAAGTAACAATTTGTTTCTTAACCCTATTCCTGCTGGGGGGGGGGGTCAATTTGACCCCCCCCTGTAGTTTTTTTACATAACTCAAAAAGTATTGGTCTGATGCTGTTGAAATTTTCTGACTTTTCTTACATACCCAAAGCCCTCCCTTTAGGCCTAAAACCGGGCTTTAATACTAACTGCCTGAGTCCTCAGGAAAGCCTATGACATAAGAAAACGGATTGCACAAGTTTTGCGAAAAAAAAATTGCAAATTTTTTGCAAACGACCTGTCAAAGGAAATTTGCACATTTTTAGTTTTTCTTGATTAAAAATCAGGTTATTTAAAATTTTGCAAAACTTTTTACATATTTGAAATGGCATGGTCAAGGGCTTTTCAAAAATGTATAATTTTTCATTTTTCATATAACTGGATTTTGCAATAAAAAATTCAATTTATGCAAATTTGCAAATTTTTTTGCTGATTCTAAAAGTAGAGCCCAAGAGCTTTCTAATGATGTATCATTTGTCATATTTGGACATAAAACATGGGATTTAGAGGGGGGGGGGGTCAATTTGTTTTCAAGTACCCCAGCAGCGATAGGGTTAATTTCTCTCTGTTGTTAACAGATTTGTTAATTTAAACAAATCTGTTCATTTCACTCTATAGCAGACAGACCAGCTGTGATAAGGAGGTGTAAATTTCTAATATTCGAACTTTACATAGAGATATTATTTTTATAGTATGTTTATTTTATACCTTTGGTGTCAAATTTAACACTACAAATAATTCCCAAGATTTGAAAAGTACAAATAGTTTTTACGAATTTTCCGATCATCAGCTATTAAAAGACACCCAAGCCTACAAGAGCGAAAAACCCAATGCGGTCAGTTTTTACTATACACAAGGCCGTCAAAAACCCGTGTCTTGACCTGAGCTTTACTAAGGGTGACTTGAGTCTAGCTAGACAATAAGACCTTTTTATTCGGGTTTAAGCTTTTAAAATCTCAGCTCAGGAATCAATATATGGAAAATTGGCATTGAACACATTTGAACATAGAAAAAAAAACAATATCTTACTCAGTATTAAACAGAAAAAGGTATTAACAGTACTATTCTCAATCAAGGTTGCCTTTCTTTAAATGGAAGGTCACTTGAAATTAGGCTTAGAGTCCATTGAACTATACTTACATTTTTGCATCTTTTATTGTTTGTCAACTATACATTTTCTATGTATGTATATTTTTTATTAATGCAATAATATCTAATAGCTGGCACCTTTACACTGATACTAGATTTACTCAACTTTTGATTTTTTTAACTGAATTTGGCCGGCTCAAATTTGAACCACTGAGTCAAATCCATCCTGAATCTTTGACTTTAAATAAGAGTTTCCATATACTCAATTGCGCACAACTAGTGCAAAACTTGATCTGTAGCTATGGCCGAATTTAAAGAATTTGAGCTGCGGCTTACGGCTCAAATATGATTGGTTTCACTTAAAATTGTATTTAATTTTTCTAGATTTCAGCCGGCGCTCAATTGAAACCGGTTTTTGGGGGATTTGAGACGCGACCTAAATTCATTAAATTTGGGGTCTGGTCTATCTTGGTGAACAAAAATGCTTACTGGTTGGACAACAAATTATCTTCCAGTGCATCTGATGTATTGACTATTAGAAGAATAATACAAGCATTGCGCATTCATTTTCACAAAAAGAAAGGATGAATACAAATTTGAATGATTTGATCACATGATTGCCTTGATTGTTGCCTAGGCAGACCAGATTTTCAGTGAAGCAAAATCCAGAACTTCCTGGATATTTTCCCATCTTAACATTTGCTTGAATAAATGGTTTAGGTAGGGTTGGAAAGTAGTACGGTACACATCCACACAGCTTTAACATTGCAGCAGCAGCACATTCAATCAGACAATTTGCCTTAATTAAAAAAAATAATAATCTGGACTTAATACAGGGTTACCCACAAAGGATGAGACTTCAGAGACGACTTTACGGAATTTCATCAGTCTTTTTTATACATTCTTGGTCCCCTGCAGCTGTAAACTTTTTTTTTAGTTTGTCATATAAAGCCTATGTATAGTATTATAACTCATGGGAACCCAGCGTTGCCCAGGGGAGTCATAGTTAGTCCCACTGTTTGCCCTCCCCACTCTGAAAGCTGAATGATCCGTTCCTCTATATACAACACGTACTAAATATGCATTCAGGCTTACTGACCTATCTGGATACCAAGGTGAAATTCGACCCAGCACGTTTTATGCAACGAATGTTACCTGGATAGATCACAGAGTCAGTATGCTAGGCATAGACAAGATTAACACCTTCTAATAGTATTTGACATAATACCTGTGTGTAAGTATCAAATGCTTCTAGTTTAACGTTTAACTCGGGAACATCAGTTTCTTCTGGCATTAGACATCTTCTTCTATATGGGGACATGTCTTTCACACTGTCAGACCTAACAGAATGTTTGCCTCAACCTCAAATTTTCTAATCCTTATACCTTTGCAACCTGGTGGTGCAAATCTTTAACATTTAAACTTAGATTATTTAATCTAACATAATTCAAAGTTCAAAATATCTAAGGTTTATCTTGGTTGTTTGTGACAGTTCCTTTTCCGTAGACTTTATATTTCCGTTTTAAACTAAATTCATCTTACTTTATACTTTGCATTATTTTACTTAATTTTCCTTTAAAGTTTGGTTTATTTGTTTAAAGAAATCCTTGACTTTAATCCTAATACATATCTCTAAATGTTGGTCAAGTTAGGCATGAATATGATATGTACAAATACGTTTGAAAATGTATTTTTGTATTAAAAAAGTGTCTGTAAGTGTAAGTGTCCGAAAAAAAAGAACGGTCAAATAAAAAAGAAATAACGGATGCGTTTAAAAATAACGGCGAATTTTATATTTTTTTGCTGCTTAAAATTGCATGATACCTATAAAAAATATTTCTTAATGTGTTTTGATGTTTTGTAACAAACGGTAGCTTTTAGAACAAACTGAAAATACTGTTTTAACGAAGCTCAGTTACATTTAATACCGTTAAACTTTATTCATGTAATTACCCTTTCTATAATTACATTTTTTATAAATTACATTTTATATAATAACATTTCTTACATTTCTTCTGAGGTTACATTTTCTATAAAGTTACACTTCTTATAATTATACTTTCTTTAGTTACATTTCCTGTAATTACATTTGCTAAAATTTACGTTTCCAAATTCCAAATTGATTTTCATTTATTTTACACAGCGTTTGGCTCCTAGCCTGTTCTAGTGCGGTGCTGGACCCAGAAATAGTTTAAACCTGACCTAACTCAAAATTGTTTAATTATTTAACATTTAAGAAGGCGCAGCGCTCGGCCCAGAAATTTTCTTAATCTAACCTATCCCATTCCCAACATAATGTGTAACTATAGGAAGTGTAACTATATATGAAATTTAACCTGATATGAAATGTAACTCTATAGGAAATGCCATCATAGAAAGTATAATTTTAGTAAGTGTAATTATATAAAAATGTAGTTATAGCAAGTGTCGTTTTTGAAGTGTAACTATATGAAATGTTACTGAGCCTTTATAAAATCATTAAGTTTTTAGATGTAAAATAAACATCTTCCTGAAATGCTGTTTTTTTTTAAATTGTTTTTTTTTAAATTAAAATCCCTGACAACCAAACTTTAAATGTAACAAATTACTTTTTTTACTTTCAAATTCATCTGCTTGATAAAAACATATAAAAAATCGTGTTTTATTTAAAGGTCTTCAAGGCACCACAATTTGTATTATTCTCTGTGTGTAAATGATTAAATAACTATGTTTAAAGGGATAAAAAATCATTTTAATTTAAAACAAATCATTCAGATATCGCAACCTAAAGTCATGGATTATTTTTCGACGTATTTGTATAAAGATGATTTTTCATAATATTTGTTATTTGTTTAATATACAATGCACTTAAGGCGTTTTAAGTGCATTGTATACTAAACGAATATTAAATATTAACTATATACGAATGTTTCGAAAAATAATCGATGACTATAGGTTGTAATATCTTAATGATTTGTTTGAAATTAAATTGATTATTTATTTAAATGCTTATAAATAACTATTTTGAATTGTTAAACTTACGATATTGTAACTTGTGCTGATACACCAATAAAAGTTTCAGCTGCTAGAGGGACAGCAATACTTTTCTTGGAAACTACAGGGAATTCAAATGGAGAATGGACCAGAACCTAAAACCATGTAGAATGCTGTAAAATCATATGGAATCAAGTAAAATCATGTAAAATCATGTGGAATCAAGTAAAATCATGCAAAATCATGTAAAATCATAGAAAGTCATGAAAAATCATATAAAATCATGAAAAATAATTTAAGATCATATAAAATCCGGTAAAATCAGGTACAATCATATAAAATCAGGTAAAATCATGTAAAATCAGTATAAACATGTAAATTCAGGTACAATCATGTAAAATCAGGTAAAATCAGTATAAACATGTAAAATCAGGTACAATCATGTAAAATCATGTAAAATCAGGTAAAATCAGTATAAACATGTAAAATCAGGTACAATCATGTAAAATCATGTAAAATCAGTATAAACATGTAAAATCAGGTACAATCATGTAAAATCATGTAAAATCAGGTAAAATCATGTAAAATCAGTATAAACATGTAAATTCAGGTACAATCATGTAAAATCAGGTAAAATCAGTATAAACTGTAAAATCAGGTTGTTACGCGAGCCATGCTGCGTGTATAAAGTCTGCTTGTCACCCCTGTGTATTTCTGAGTTCTCCCTGAAGATCTGTACGGAATGTATTGTGAAAGAACTAGTTTAGGAACTGTTTACAGACTTACTGCGCAGGCGCAAGATTTCTCGCGTAG